>NC_133105.1:40288755-40348073 GCF_022965805.1 Primulina eburnea
TGTATTTTGGATACTTATGGGCTAAACTCGGCCCAAATTGTGTGTTCCCCAATACTTGTCATCCTCAACGGGGGACAAACTGAAGTTGTCATAGACTATGGGAACACTTTCGCGTGCTTATTCTAAAGAACTTTGGATTGACATTTCTATGGACGTTATTTGGGGTTGCCAAGGACTAGAAGGCGGAGGGATTTCTATTTTTGTTGTTTGGGGATAATTCCTAGATGGCACATTTTATAGCGTGTCAATAAAACCGATGATGCTCAACATTGTCGGATTGTTTCTTTAAGATAAGTCGTTGGTTGCATTTGGCATTCTATAGGACTATTTTTCCTTGGTCGCGATGTTAAAAAATTCTTTGAGTTACTTTTGAATACTTTAATGGGCAAACTCGTCAGCATCGAAATTGTTGTTTTCTACTACGTTGTCATCCTCAAACGGATTGACAAACTGAAGTTGTCATAGAGACTTGTGGAACACTTCACTCTGGCTTTTTCTTAAAAAGAACTTATTGATTGACATTTCTATGGACTTTATTTTGGGGTTGCCTAGGATTAAGAAGGGGAGGGATTCTATTTTTGTTGTTGTGGATAGATTCTCTAAGATGGCACATTTTATAGCTTGTCATAAAACCGATGATGCTTCAAACATTGCGGATTTGTTCTTTAGAGAAGTCGTTAGGTTGCATGGCATGCCTAGGACTATTGTTTCTGGTCGCGATGTTAAATTCTTGAGTTACTTTTGGAATACTTTATGGGCTAAACTCGGCACAAAATTGTTGTTTTCTACTACTTGTCATCCTCAAACGGATGGACAAACTGAAGTTGTCAATAGAACTTTGGGAACACTTCTGCGTGCTATTCTTAAAAAGAACTTGGATTGACATTTCTATGGACTTTATTTTGGGGTTGCCTAGGACTAAGAAGGGGAGGGATTCTATTTTTGTTGTTGTGGATAGATTCTCTAAGATGGCACATTTTATAGCTTGTCATAAAACCGATGATGCTTCAAACATTGCGGATTTGTTCTTTAGAGAAGTCGTTAGGTTGCATGGCATGCCTAGGACTATTGTTTCTGGTCGCGATGTTAAATTCTTGAGTTACTTTTGGAATACTTTATGGGCTAAACTTGGCACAAAATTGTTGTTTTCTACTACTTGTCATCCTCAAACGGATGGACAAACTGAAGTTGTCAATAGAACTTTGGGAACACTTTTGCGTGCTATTCTTAAAAAGAACTTGGATTGACATTTCTATGGACTTTATTTTGGGGTTGCCTAGGACTAAGAAGGGAGGGATTCTATTTTTGTTGTTGTGGATAGATTCTCTAAGATGGCACATTTTATAGCTTGTCATAAAACCGATGATGCTTCAAACATTGCGGATTTGTTCTTTAGAGAAGTCGTTAGGTTGCATGGCATGCCTAGGACTATTGTTTCTGGTCGCGATGTTATATTCTTGAGTTACTTTTGGAAGACTTTATGGGCTAAACTTGGCACAAAATTGTTGTTTTCTACTACTTGTCATCCTCAAACGGATGGACAAACTGAAGTTGTCAATAGAACTTTGGGAACACTTTTGCGTGCTATTCTTAAAAAGAACTTGGATTGACATTTCTATGGACTTTATTTTGGGGTTGCCTAGGACTAAGAAGGGGAGGGATTCTATTTTTGTTGTTGTGGATAGATTCTCTAAGATGGCACATTTTATAGCTTGTCATAAAACCGATGATGCTTCAAACATTGCGGATTTGTTCTTTAGAGAAGTCGTTAGGTTGCATGGCATGCCTAGGACTATTGTTTCTGGTCGCGATGTTAAATTCTTGAGTTACTTTTGGAAGACTTTATGGGCTAAACTTGGCACAAAATTGTTGTTTTCTACTACTTGTCATCCTCAAACGGATGGACAAACTGAAGTTGTCAATAGAACTTTGGGAACACTTTTGCGTGCTATTCTTAAAAGAACTTGGATTGACATTTCTATGGACTTTATTTGGGGTTGCCTAGGACTAAGAAGGGGAGGGATTCTATTTTTGTTGTTGTGGATAGATTCTCTAAGATGGCACATTTTATAGCTTGTCATAAAACCGATGATGCTTCAAACATTGCGGATTTGTTCTTTAGAGAAGTCGTTAGGTTGCATGGCATGCCTAGGACTATTGTTCTGGTCGCGATGTTATAATTCTTGAGTTACTTTTGGAAGACTTTATGGGCTAAACTTGGCACAAAATTGTTGTTTTCTACTACTTGTCATCCTCAAACGGATGGACAAACTGAAGTTGTCAATAGAACTTTGGGAACACTTTTGCGTGCTATTCTTAAAAAGAACTTGGATTGACATTTCTATGGACTTTATTTTGGGGTTGCCTAGGACTAAGAAGGGGAGGATTCTATTTTTGTTGTTGTGGATAGATTCTCTAAGATGGCACATTTTATAGCTTGTCATAAAACCGATGATGCTTCAAACATTGCGGATTTGTTCTTTAGAGAAGTCGTTAGGTTGCATGGCATGCCTAGGACTATTGTTTCTGGTCGCGATGTTAAATTCTTGAGTTACTTTTGGAAGACTTTATGGGCTAAACTTGGCACAAAATTGTTGTTTTCTACTACTTGTCATCCTCAAACGGATGGACAAACTGAAGTTGTCAATAGAACTTTGGGAACACTTTTGCGTGCTATTCTTAAAAAGAACTTGGATTGACATTTCTATGGACTTTATTTTGGGGTTGCCTAGGACTAAGAAGGGGAGGGATTCTATTTTTGTTGTTGTGGATAGATTCTCTAAGATGGCACATTTTATAGCTTGTCATAAAACCGATGATGCTTCAAACATTGCGGATTTGTTCTTTAGAGAAGTCGTTAGGTTGCATGGCATGCCTAGGACTATTGTTTCTGGTCGCGATGTTAAATTCTTGAGTTACTTTTGGAATACTTTATGGGCTAAACTTGGCACAAAATTGTTGTTTTCTACTACTTGTCATCCTCAAACGGATGGACAAACTGAAGTTGTCAATAGAACTTTGGGAACACTTTTGCGTGCTATTCTTAAAAGAACTTGGATTGACATTTCTATGGACTTTATTTTGGGGTTGCCTAGGACTAAGAAGGGGAGGGATTCTATTTTTGTTGTTGTGGATAGATTCTCTAAGATGGCACATTTTATAGCTTGTCATAAAACCGATGATGCTTCAAACATTGCGGATTTGTTCTTTAGAGAAGTCGTTAGGTTGCATGGCATGCCTAGGACTATTGTTTCTGGTCGCGATGTTAAATTCTTGAGTTACTTTTGGAATACTTTATGGGCTAAACTTGGCACAAAATTGTTGTTTTCTACTACTTGTCATCCTCAAACGGATGGACAAACTGAAGTTGTCAATAGAACTTTGGGAACACTTTTGCGTGCTATTCTTAAAAAGAACTTGGATTGACATTTCTATGGACTTTATTTTGGGGTTGCCTAGGACTAAGAAGGGGAGGGATTCTATTTTTGTTGTTGTGGATAGATTCTCTAAGATGGCACATTTTATAGCTTGTCATAAAACCGATGATGCTTCAAACATTGCGGATTTGTTCTTTAGAGAAGTCGTTAGGTTGCATGGCATGCCTAGGACTATTGTTTCTGGTCGCGATGTTAAATTCTTGAGTTACTTTTGGAATACTTTATGGGCTAAACTTGGCACAAAATTGTTGTTTTCTACTACTTGTCATCCTCAAACGGATGGACAAACTGAAGTTGTCAATAGAACTTTGGGAACACTTTTGCGTGCTATTCTTAAAAAGAACTTGGATTGACATTTCTATGGACTTTATTTTGGGGTTGCCTAGGACTAAGAAGGGGAGGGATTCTATTTTTGTTGTTGTGGATAGATTCTCTAAGATGGCACATTTTATAGCTTGTCATAAAACCGATGATGCTTCAAACATTGCGGATTTGTTCTTTAGAGAAGTCGTTAGGTTGCATGGCATGCCTAGGACTATTGTTTCTGGTCGCGATGTTATATTCTTGAGTTACTTTTGGAAGACTTTATGGGCTAAACTTGGCACAAAATTGTTGTTTTCTACTACTTGTCATCCTCAAACGGATGGACAAACTGAAGTTGTCAATAGAACTTTGGGAACACTTCTGCGTGCTATTCTTAAAAGAACTTGGATTGACATTTCTATGGACTTTATTTGGGGTTGCCTAGGACTAAGAAGGGGAGGGATTCTATTTTGTTGTTGTGGATAGATTCTCTAAGATGGCACATTTTATAGCTTGTCATAAAATCGATGATGCTTCAAACATTGCGGATTTGTTCTTTAGAGAAGTCGTTAGGTTGCATGGCATTCCTAGGACTATTGTTTCTGGTCGCGATGTTATATTCTTGAGTTACTTTTGGAAGACTTTATGGGCTAAACTTGGCACAAAATTGTTGTTTTCTACTACTTGTCATCCTCAAACGGATGGACAAACTGAAGTTGTCAATAGAACTTTGGGAACACTTTTGCGTGCTATTCTTAAAAAGAACTTGGATTGACATTTCTATGGACTTTATTTTGGGGTTGCCTAGGACTAAGAAGGGGAGGGATTCTATTTTTGTTGTTGTGGATAGATTCTCTAAGATGGCACATTTTATAGCTTGTCATAAAACCGATGATGCTTCAAACATTGCGGATTTGTTCTTTAGAGAAGTCGTTAGGTTGCATGGCATGCCTAGGACTATTGTTTCTGGTCGCGATGTTAAATTCTTGAGTTACTTTTGGAATACTTTATGGGCTAAACTTGGCACAAAATTGTTGTTTTCTACTACTTGTCATCCTCAAACGGATGGACAAACTGAAGTTGTCAATAGAACTTTGGGAACACTTTTGCGTGCTATTCTTAAAAAGAACTTGGATTGACATTTCTATGGACTTTATTTTGGGGTTGCCTAGGACTAAGAAGGGGAGGGATTCTATTTTTGTTGTTGTGGATAGATTCTCTAAGATGGCACATTTTATAGCTTGTCATAAAACCGATGATGCTTCAAACATTGCGGATTTGTTCTTTAGAGAAGTCATTAGGTTGCATGGCATGCCTAGGACTATTGTTTCTGGTCGCGATGTTATATTCTTGAGTTACTTTTGGAATACTTTATGGGCTAAACTTGGACACAAAATTGTTGTTTTCTACTACTTGTCATCCTCAAACGGATGGACAAACTGAAGTTGTCAATAGAACTTTGGGAACACTTTTGCGTGCTATTCTTAAAAAGAACTTGGATTGACATTTCTATGGACTTTATTTTGGGGTTGCCTAGGACTAAGAAGGGGAGGGATTCTATTTTTGTTGTTGTGGATAGATTCTCTAAGATGGCACATTTTATAGCTTGTCATAAAACCGATGATGCTTCAAACATTGCGGATTTGTTCTTTAGAGAAGTCGTTAGGTTGCATGGCATGCCTAGGACTATTGTTTCTGGTCGCGATGTTAAATTCTTGAGTTACTTTTGGAAGACTTATGGGCTAAACTTGGCACAAAATTGTTGTTTTCTACTACTTGTCATCCTCAAACGGATGGACAAACTGAAGTTGTCAATAGAACTTTGGGAACACTTTTGCGTGCTATTCTTAAAAAGAACTTGGATTGACATTTCTATGGACTTTATTTTGGGGTTGCCTAGGACTAAGAAGGGAGGGATTCTATTTTTGTTGTTGTGGATAGATTCTCTAAGATGGCACATTTTATAGCTTGTCATAAAACCGATGATGCTTCAAACATTGCGGATTTGTTCTTTAGAGAAGTCGTTAGGTTGCATGGCATGCCTAGGACTATTGTTTCTGGTCGCGATGTTAAATTCTTGAGTTACTTTTGGAAGACTTTATGGGCTAAACTTGGCACAAAATTGTTGTTTTCTACTACTTGTCATCCTCAAACGGATGGACAAACTGAAGTTGTCAATAGAACTTGGGAACACTTTCGCGTGCTATTCTTAAAAAGAACTTGGATTGACATTTCTATGGACTTTATTTTGGGGTTGCCTAGGACTAAGAAGGGGAGGGATTCTATTTTTGTTGTTGTGGATAGATTCTCTAAGATGGCACATTTTATAGCTTGTCATAAAACCGATGATGCTTCAAACATTGCGGATTTGTTCTTTAGAGAAGTCGTTAGGTTGCATGGCATGCCTAGGACTATTGTTTCTGGTCGCGATGTTAAATTCTTGAGTTACTTTTGGAATACTTTATGGGCTAAACTTGGCACAAAATTGTTGTTTTCTACTACTTGTCATCCTCAAACGGATGGACAAACTGAAGTTGTCAATAGAACTTTGGGAACACTTTGCGTGCTATTCTTAAAAAGAACTTGGATTGACATTTCTATGGACTTTATTTTGGGGTTGCCTAGGACTAAGAAGGGGAGGGATTCTATTTTTGTTGTTGTGGATAGATTCTCTAAGATGGCACATTTTATAGCTTGTCATAAAACCGATGATGCTTCAAACATTGCGGATTTGTTCTTTAGAGAAGTCGTTAGGTTGCATGGCATGCCTAGGACTATTGTTTCTGGTCGCGATGTTAAATTCTTGAGTTACTTTTGGAATACTTTATGGGCTAAACTTGGCACAAAATTGTTGTTTTCTACTACTTGTCATCCTCAAACGGATGGACAAACTGAAGTTGTCAATAGAACTTTGGGAACACTTTTGCGTGCTATTCTTAAAAAGAACTTGGATTGACATTTCTATGGACTTTATTTTGGGGTTGCCTAGGACTAAGAAGGGGAGGGATTCTATTTTTGTTGTTGTGGATAGATTCTCTAAGATGGCACATTTTATAGCTTGTCATAAAACCGATGATGCTTCAAACATTGCGGATTTGTTCTTTAGAGAAGTCGTTAGGTTGCATGGCATGCCTAGGACTATTGTTTCTGGTCGCGATGTTAATTCTTGAGTTACTTTTGGAATACTTTATGGGCTAAACTTGGACACAAAATTGTTGTTTTCTACTACTTGTCATCCTCAAACGGATGGACAAACTGAAGTTGTCAATAGAACTTTGGGAACACTTTTGCGTGCTATTCTTAAAAAGAACTTGGATTGACATTTCTATGGACTTTATTTTGGGGTTGCCTAGGACTAAGAAGGGGAGGGATTCTATTTTGTTGTTGTGGATAGATTCTCTAAGATGGCACATTTTATAGCTTGTCATAAAACCGATGATGCTTCAAACATTGCGGATTTGTTCTTTAGAGAAGTCGTTAGGTTGCATGGCATGCCTAGGACTATTGTTTCTGGTCGCGATGTTATATTCTTGAGTTACTTTTGGAAGACTTTATGGGCTAAACTTGGCACAAAATTGTTGTTTTCTACTACTTGTCATCCTCAAACGGATGGACAAACTGAAGTTGTCAATAGAACTTTGGGAACACTTTTGCGTGCTATTCTTAAAAAGAACTTGGATTGACATTTCTATGGACTTTATTTTGGGGTTGCCTAGGACTAAGAAGGGGAGGGATTCTATTTTTGTTGTTGTGGATAGATTCTCTAAGATGGCACATTTTATAGCTTGTCATAAAACCGATGATGCTTCAAACATTGCGGATTTGTTCTTTAGAGAAGTCGTTAGGTTGCATGGCATGCCTAGGACTATTGTTTCTGGTCGCGATGTTAAATTCTTGAGTTACTTTTGGAAGACTTTATGGGCTAAACTTGGCACAAAATTGTTGTTTTCTACTACTTGTCATCCTCAAACGGATGGACAAACTGAAGTTGTCAATAGAACTTTGGGAACACTTTGCGTGCTATTCTTAAAAAGAACTTGGATTGACATTTCTATGGACTTTATTTTGGGGTTGCCTAGGACTAAGAAGGGGAGGGATTCTATTTTTGTTGTTGTGGATAGATTCTCTAAGATGGCACATTTTATAGCTTGTCATAAAACCGATGATGCTTCAAACATTGCGGATTTGTTCTTTAGAGAAGTCGTTAGGTTGCATGGCATGCCTAGGACTATTGTTTCTGGTCGCGATGTTAAATTCTTGAGTTACTTTTGGAATACTTTATGGGCTAAACTTGGCACAAAATTGTTGTTTTCTACTACTTGTCATCCTCAAACGGATGGACAAACTGAAGTTGTCAATAGAACTTTGGGAACACTTTTGCGTGCTATTCTTAAAAAGAACTTGGATTGACATTTCTATGGACTTTATTTTGGGGTTGCCTAGGACTAAGAAGGGGAGGGATTCTATTTTTGTTGTTGTGGATAGATTCTCTAAGATGGCACATTTTATAGCTTGTCATAAAACCGATGATGCTTCAAACATTGCGGATTTGTTCTTTAGAGAAGTCGTTAGGTTGCATGGCATGCCTAGGACTATTGTTTCTGGTCGCGATGTTAAATTCTTGAGTTACTTTTGGAATACTTTATGGGCTAAACTTGGCACAAAATTGTTGTTTTCTACTACTTGTCATCCTCAAACGGATGGACAAACTGAAGTTGTCAATAGAACTTTGGGAACACTTTTGCGTGCTATTCTTAAAAGAACTTGGATTGACATTTCTATGGACTTTATTTTGGGGTTGCCTAGGACTAAGAAGGGGAGGGATTCTATTTTTGTTGTTGTGGATAGATTCTCTAAGATGGCACATTTTATAGCTTGTCATAAAACCGATGATGCTTCAAACATTGCGGATTTGTTCTTTAGAGAAGTCGTTAGGTTGCATGGCATGCCTAGGACTATTGTTTCTGGTCGCGATGTTAAATTCTTGAGTTACTTTTGGAAGACTTTATGGGCTAAACTTGCACAAAATTGTTGTTTTCTACTACTTGTCATCCTCAAACGGATGGACAAACTGAAGTTGTCAATAGAACTTTGGGAACACTTTTGCGTGCTATTCTTAAAAAGAACTTGGATTGACATTTCTATGGACTTTATTTTGGGGTTGCCTAGGACTAAGAAGGGGAGGGATTCTATTTTTGTTGTTGTGGATAGATTCTCTAAGATGGCACATTTTATAGCTTGTCATAAAACCGATGATGCTTCAAACATTGCGGATTTGTTCTTTAGAGAAGTCGTTAGGTTGCATGGCATGCCTAGGACTATTGTTTCTGGTCGCGATGTTAAATTCTTGAGTTACTTTTGGAAGACTTTATGGGCTAAACTTGGCACAAAATTGTTGTTTTCTACTACTTGTCATCCTCAAACGGATGGACAAACTGAAGTTGTCAATAGAACTTTGGGAACACTTTTGCGTGCTATTCTTAAAAAGAACTTGGATTGACATTTCTATGGACTTTATTTTGGGGTTGCCTAGGACTAAGAAGGGGAGGGATTCTATTTTGTTGTTGTGGATAGATTCTCTAAGATGGCACATTTTATAGCTTGTCATAAAACCGATGATGCTTCAAACATTGCGGATTTGTTCTTTAGAGAAGTCGTTAGGTTGCATGGCATGCCTAGGACTATTGTTTCTGGTCGCGATGTTATATTCTTGAGTTACTTTTGGAAGACTTTATGGGCTAAACTTGGCACAAAATTGTTGTTTTCTACTACTTGTCATCCTCAAACGGATGGACAAACTGAAGTTGTCAATAGAACTTTGGGAACACTTTCTGCGTGCTATTCTTAAAAAGAACTTGGATTGACATTTCTATGGACTTTATTTTGGGGTTGCCTAGGACTAAGAAGGGGAGGGATTCTATTTTTGTTGTTGTGGATAGATTCTCTAAGATGGCACATTTTATAGCTTGTCATAAAACCGATGATGCTTCAAACATTGCGGATTTGTTCTTTAGAGAAGTCGTTAGGTTGCATGGCATGCCTAGACTATGTTTTCTGGTCGCGATGTTAAATTCTTGAGTTACTTTTGGAAGACTTTATGGGCTAAACTTGGCACAAAATTGTTGTTTTCTACTACTTGTCATCCTCAAACGGATGGACAAACTGAAGTTGTCAATAGAACTTTGGGAACACTTTTGCGTGCTATTCTTAAAAAGAACTTGGATTGACATTTCTATGGACTTTATTTTGGGGTTGCCTAGGACTAAGAAGGGGAGGGATTCTATTTTTGTTGTTGTGGATAGATTCTCTAAGATGGCACATTTTATAGCTTGTCATAAAACCGATGATGCTTCAAACATTGCGGATTTGTTCTTTAGAGAAGTCGTTAGGTTGCATGGCATGCCTAGGACTATTGTTTCTGGTCGCGATGTTATATTCTTGAGTTACTTTTGGAATACTTTATGGGCTAAACTGGCACAAAATTGTTGTTTTCTACTACTTGTCATCCTCAAACGGATGGACAAACTGAAGTTGTCAATAGAACTTTGGGAACACTTTTGCGTGCTATTCTTAAAAAGAACTTGGATTGACATTTCTATGGACTTTATTTTGGGGTTGCCTAGGACTAAGAAGGGGAGGGATTCTATTTTTGTTGTTGTGGATAGATTCTCTAAGATGGCACATTTTATAGCTTGTCATAAAACCGATGATGCTTCAAACATTGCGGATTTGTTCTTTAGAGAAGTCGTTAGGTTGCATGGCATGCCTAGGACTATTGTTTCTGGTCGCGATGTTATATTCTTGAGTTACTTTTGGAAGACTTTATGGGCTAAACTTGGCACAAAATTGTTGTTTTCTACTACTTGTCATCCTCAAACGGATGGACAAACTGAAGTTGTCAATAGAACTTTGGGAACACTTTTGCGTGCTATTCTTAAAATGAACTTGGATTGACATTTCTATGGACTTTATTTTGGGGTTGCCTAGGACTAAGAAGGGGAGGGATTCTATTTTTGTTGTTGTGGATAGATTCTCTAAGATGGCACATTTTATAGCTTGTCATAAAACCGATGATGCTTCAAACATTGCGGATTTGTTCTTAGAGAAGTCGTTAGGTTGCATGCATGCCTAGGACTATTGTTTTTCTGGTCGCGATGTTTAATTCTTGAGTTACTTTTGGAATCTTTATGGGCTAAACCGGCACAAAAGGGTTTGTTCTACTACTTGTCATTCTCAAACGGATGGACTTGGGGACCGGCTCTAATACTTTTTCTTGGGATTTAAATGGATTGTTTTAAAAACGTGGGTCTAATTTTTTCTGCGTTTATATATTAAATCAAAATGTACTAGAACAGCACAATTCTTTATTTAATTTACAACATACAAACATAAAATCTATGTCATGTTTCCGTATGTCGCTCAACTACCAGTAATAAAATACAGTACATATCAAAAGACAACTACTGGCCGTCTGCTAGGCCCGAGATCCCACGTAACACGATCATCTCTGTCTCGACCCAAATCCGCGCCCACCTGTTGTTAGCACACATACATGGACATAACAACAGCCGGAAAACCGGTGAGAACACATCCCAGTATAAACATGTGAACATGCATATAAATACTATAAACATGAAACATGCTGATATGAATGTCATCATATAAAATCATGAAATGCGAGCCTAATCATGTCTAGATGCGACTAGACCTAAAACTCTAGGTACCCGGTGTGAATAAGACGATATATCACCTACCCTCCCAATCGGGTGACGGTACGTCTTATTCCTAGACTTCGGCCTGATCTGTATCCACGTACTACAATAGGGGGTGATCTTCCCCTAAGCTGGGATAGAACCGAACATTCTAGAAGTCTGCCGATCTCCAGACTGCACTATCTTAATGCATGAATACAAAATCTGTAAACAAGCATAAGCATCTAATGCAATGTAACATGATCGGTAAACAAAGCATAATAGGAATTGAATACAAGTTCTAATAAACATCTAATGCAATGTAACATGATCTGTAAACAAAGCATAACGAGATTTGCATATAAACAAATCTATAATAATACCTATATTAAGATATAAACAATAAAACTCGTATGTGTTTTAGTTGGGAAACTCAAATGTGATCCATTTGAGTCGTGATTCCCCAAAAAAGCATGTAGTAACCTTCCGTCGTAGAATTGCTGTTACAGTCGTTGAAGTGAATCTGCAATAGGAATGATTCTTAACACTTCTAAGAAATGTTTCTATGCTTCAATCTACGAAACCTCGCCTCTATTTTAGACAATGATCGGGAGATCCGATCCACTCGGACGCTCCGATCTGACACCTTCGGACGCTCCGAACTTACTTCGTACGTTCCGATCCTGCATGTCTTCCACGTCTTAGCCAACTGTCTCGGATGATCGAACTACGATCGGTCGATCCACTATTGCATGCCATCCAGTGTCCAGCCACCTGGCTCGGACGCTCCGAACTCCGAACGGACGGTGCGCAACTTCGGATCGTACGTTCCGATTCGGTTCGGTCCTTCCGTCTCACCAAATATAAATACTCCAATATTCTCGATGTGCCGGTCATCTAATTCTCAATATATATCAACACGATCATATTCTCAATCAAATCCAGTACAGTACTTCTGTCCTAACAGTCATATCATACTGAAATCATATAGGATATCATTTCTTATTCTTATGGTTATGTACAATCTCACAACATATCTATGAATTCGTACATGTCAATCCATTGGCTCTGGGCATTACATTTCTCCCCTCTAAGACGAAGTTCCGCCTCGACTGAAGTACCATACAAAGTACTAAAACAGTTTGATAATCTAAACTGAATCATACTCATATCATTAAATAACTCGGGTGTTTTCGTCTCATGTTTTCTTCGTTTCCCACGTCGCTTCCTCCAATGCCATGTCGACTCCACTGAACTTTCACAAGGTGAAATGGTCTTCGTTCTGAGTGTTTGTCCTTTCGATCAAGAACTGTATCGGCGTCTATATACGCAAGGTGTGATCAAGTTCAGCTTCGTTCGGTTGAATAACATGAGAAACTCTGGCAATATCGGCGAACAGGATACATGAAATACGTCAGTATTCCGGATAAGGAAGGAGGAAGAGCAAGTCGATAAGCTCGATCGCCAATCTTTCAAGAATCCGTACGGACCAATGATCGAGGAGATAGCTTCCACGTTTGCCAAATCGCACAACGCCTCTAAAAGGAGAATTTTTTCAAGACTACCCTATCTCCTACCCAAATACTAACGGTCTACTCGTCTGATATTGGCGTACTTTGCTTGCCTATCCTTGCTGTCTTCATTCTTTCTGAATAACCTTACCTTCTCAGTATGTCACGAATCATATCTGGCCCAAGTTCTGGTACTTCTTCGAAAACTCATCCCAAATAGCGGAGATCTGCACTTCTTGCCAATACAAAGCTCAAACGTGCCATCTCAATGCCGTCTGATAGCTATTATTGTACGAGAATTCGCAAAGAGGTAGGGATCTTGCCAACTAATGCCAAAATCTAGTACAACGGCTCTCAACTAATCCTCTAATGTCTGGATAGTCCGTTCTGACTGTCCGTCTGTCTGAGGATGGTAGCAGTGCTAAGGTGTAAGGTCGTACCTAACGCCTGCTGTAAACTGTGCCAGAAGTGTGAAGTGAATCGTGGTCACGATCTGATACGATAGACTTCGCACTCATGCAATCTGACTACCTCACGAATATAATCTCCGCCATCTGATCCTGTCATACGTCATTCTAAAGGATGAAACAAGCATTTGGGTCAATCTGTCAAAATGACCCAAATCGCATCGCAACCTCTGGATTATCGAGGTAACTTCGTCACGAAATCCATGGAAATGTGGTCCCATTTCCATTCTGGAATGGATAACTCTGAAGTAAAACCCCCCGGCTTCCTCTCGTCCTCGACCTTCACCGTGCGTTCAAGCATTAGACACAATTCGCTAATGTCTGACTTCATTTGTTTCCATCCAAGTAACTGTGTCTCAAGTCATTGTACATCTTTCGCCAACCAGATGGATGCTGAACCGACTACAATGGTGCCTCCGTCAGAATCTGCTGTCTCAATCTGCTACATCTGCACAACTAGACGGTTATCTCACGTACAACACATGATCTCGTACCTGATATTTGATACATGCCCTGATCTGACATTTGGATTGATCTTTGCACATTCTGATCAGTTTTTTGTGGCTTCCTTAATCCCTCATAATCAATTGGGCTCAACTTGGATCGTAAGAGCGTAGTGGCTTACTATTGTATCAAATTCTAGTCCAGACTACAGCAATTTTCAATAACTTTGTTAACACTATCGTCGATAAGGACAATGAAACATACCTTACGATCAAGGCATCTGCTGCTGCATTGACTACCTGGATAATATTTGATTTCACAGTCAAAGTCTTTCAGAAGACTAACCACTACGTTGCCTCATATTCATTCTGATGAGAAAATAGGTACTTTAAGCCTTGTGATCGGAAAAGATTCAAATTCTCTGCCATAGAGATAATGACGCCAAATCTTAATGCAAACACGATGAGCCGCCCAATTCAATATCATGAATGGGGTATCGAACTTCATGTGGCTTCAATTGTCTCGAGGCGTATGCGATCACATGGACCTCGCTTGCATAAGACACATCCCAAACCTCTATGAGAAGCATCACAATATACAACAAAATCACCTGTACTGAAGGATGTCAATACTGGAGCACTGGTCACCTTTTCTTCAATTCACAAAAGCTAGACTCAACCCTCTGACCAAAAAAATGGTGCATTCTTTGTGTTAATTGAGTTATTGGGTTTGGCAATACTGGAGAAATTTTATAAATCTTCTGTAATATCCGGCTAAGCCCAGGAAACTGCGTATTTCTGGTAACAGAAGTTGTCTCGAACCAACTGAGCACAGCTCCACTTACTGATCAACAGAAATACCATCTCACAAAATGATATGTCCTAAGAAGACAACTCTATTCAACCAAAACTCACATTTTGACAATTTAGCATACAGTGCTCTTTCTCACGCTGACAACAAAATTCTGATAGGCTCGGCATGCTCATTCTGTTCTTCGAATACACCAAAATTCATCAATGAAGACAATCCAATGCACTAGATATCTCGAAACACTGGGTCATAAGCCCAGAAATAACGCAGGAGCAGTTGTTAAACCAAAAGGCATGACAATAAATTCGTAATGTCCATCACCTGTTCGAAACGCTGTCTTTGGTATGTCTATATCGAACTCTGAGCTGATGATAACCAGAACGTAAATCAATCTTAGAATAGACCGAGGATCCCTGCAACTGATCAAATAGGTCAATCGATCCTAGGCAAAGGTATTTATTCTTGACGTTGCCTTGTTCAACTGCCGGTAATCGATACACAACCGCATCGACCCATCTTTCTTTCGCACGAACAGCACCGGAGCGCCCCAAGGAGATACACTAGGTTCTGATATATCCTTGGGCTAGAAGACTTCTAATTGTGCTTCATTCTTTTGCGTGAGTTCGATGGGTGCCATCCTATAGGGAGCTCCGAAATAGTGGTACCTGGCGCAAGTCAATCGGAATCTATCACTCACGAACCGGAGGTAATCCTGGGATCGCATCTGGAAAAATATCGGGAAATTTCCCGTACTACTGGCATCTGCCAATGCCGGGCTCGACTTCTGCATATCTACACATAAACAAAAAAACCATCCCGTCCTTCTTGCTGTAACAGTCGTTCATAGTAAAGACCGAATCAAGGGATCCGAGATCTGGAACCCTTCCCGAGAATTTCCACGTCGTCGTCATCTCGGGTCTGAATCTGACAATCTTATGGAACAAGCAACGGTGGCTCTGTAACTTCGTAGCATGTCATACCGAGACTATACAATCAAAATCAGCTAGACCCAACACTATACATCTAGGTCAAAGCTCAGCCCTCCAAACTGTTAATGCAATGTCTAACCGTAGTTACAGATATTAATCCACTTCCCACGGAGAATTAATAGACACACAGACGTCTAACAACGACTCAACAGGCAATGAATGCAACAATGCAAATCGTTCTGAGATGAATGTATGCGATGCACCTGTATCTATCAAGATAAAGCAGGATAACCATAAAGGAAACGATTACCTGCTATAACATCATCTGGTGCATCTTGTGCTTGCTCCTCTGTCACGCAAACACTTGGGCCCTGTTGCCTCGGAGGTTGAGTCACAGTCTGACTACCTCGGCCCTGGGTGGAGTCGGTGGCTGGTGGAGGCTGAAAAGAGTGAAACGCGACGATGCCTGCCGCTCAAACTGAGGTACGGAACCGGATGCTCTTCCACGCTCTTGCCACTCTGCCACTTGCTATACACTCTCTGTGACAGACTTTGGCAAAGCCCTGTGTGCCTGCATAGTTGGCATCTCCCTGTCACCCCTTGACACTGTTCAGTCGCATGACTTTCCGCTTTCCCCACAGGAACTGCAATAACCACCGATAAAACCTGAACTTTATCAAAACCACTCTGTTTTTTGATCCGCTGGAGCTCGACGAACTGCTCCCTGGTCTTTAAACTGTTTCCCCTTCGTTCAGCTGTTCTTGTGCGTCCACACCACTAGCACCACTTTCGAATCGAGGAGGAGGAAACTGGTGGAGGTATGGCGGTCTCGGACTCGGTGCAACATACGGAGCATCCGGTGTCTAAGCAATCCCTGCTTCAGCTCCTTTGCACGATTCAATGCTCCGGAAGTTTACGGGTCTCCCAGTATTGACCAACGTAAAGATATCTGGATTCAGGCCCTTATAAACTGATCCGCCTGGCCTCGTCATTTTCCCTGAACTGGGGTGCAAACGAAGACAAAGAAGAGAATGATTTTAGCAAGTACTCCTAATGTTCAAATTGGTCCCTTGCTCGTTTGAGGACATTCAGAGCCTTTATCTTTACGGTAGGATACAGAGGAAGAATCGCTGTGATAAAACTTCGGTTTTGAATACCTTCCAAGAAATTTTCGGTACCCCGGCCGTGCTCTAAGCTTCCTAATGTTCAAACCACCAATTCTTGTGCTATACTTGGCAATGTGATGGCCAATTAGCTTGATCATTCTCATCACTGATCCAACAATTCGAATATCATCTCAATATACTTCAAGCCAACTTCGCACTCGATGGACTTCTCGGTAACCTTTTAAAGGGGAGGTCGAAAGGACGGATTGGGAAACGCTTCAGCAACGTCTCCATAGGGTCGCCGTAACATCCTATAGAATCTCCGGATGTACTCCCTTGCTATGGGCGCTGCTGGTCGTAGGGAGGTACGGATGGCTCTGTCTAAGGAGCATATTAATATGCCAACTGATAGTAAAACAATATACAACTTGTCTCAGCCATCATCAAGTCAGTTACCTATGATTGCTAGAATCGCGTTCTGATTCAGTCATCAAAATGCTGAATTAATCAAATACCAACAAAATGTAATAAGAAAGCAATTATCAGGACTAGCACATCATCAACAAGGAAGAAGACCTCGATCTACCACCGCTCATTCATCCTATTCAGTCCAACGGAAACTATAGCTGCCAGTCTAAACGGAACATATCGGCTTGATACCACTCTGTTGTGGGGACCCGGGCTCTAATACTTTTTCCTTGGGATTGAAATGGAATTGTTATTAAAAACGGGGTCAATGTTTTTCGCTTTTATATGAACAATCAAAAGGTAACTAACAAAGCACAAGTGTCTTTAGGTTTAAGGACATTACAGACAAATAACAGAGAAATCGTAGGTGTCAGTGCCGTAGGCCGCAACGTAACCAGTAATAAATCCAGTACATATCAAAAGACAACTACTGGTCCGTCTGCTAGGCCCGAATGCTCCACGCTAACACGATCATCTCTGCTGCGACCAAATCCTGCCCAAGCTGTTGTATGCACACATACAGACAGAACACAAGCCGGAAAACCGGTGAGAAAAATTCCCAGTTAATAAACATGTGAACATGCATATAAATACTATAAAAACATGAAACATGCTGATTGAATGTCCATATATAAAATCATGAAATGCGAAGCAATCATGTCGGATGCGGACTCGACTAAAACGCTAGGGATCCGTGTGAATAAGACCATCAATCACCCTACCCTCCCAATCGGGGTGCGGTGGGGGGGGGGGGCGGGGGGGGGGGGGGGGGGGGTAGGGGGGGGGGGGGGGGGGGGGGGGGGGGGGGGGGGGGGGGGGGGAGGGGGGAGGGGGGGGGGGGGGGGGGGGGGGGGGGCGTATATTCCTAGACTTCGCCTGATGTATCCACGTCTACAATTAGGGGGTGATCTTCCCTAAGCTGGGATAGATACCGAACGTCTGTAGAGTCTGCCGGTCCTCCAGATGTCCTATATTTAATGCATGAATACAAAATCTGTAAACAACATATATCTCTAATGCAATGTAACATATCTGTAAACAAAGCATAATAGGAATTGAAATACAAATTCCTAATAAAAATCTATGCAGCTTTAAACATGATCTATAAACAAAGCTAACGAGTGCATATAAAACAAATCTATAATAATACCTATATTAAGATATAAACAATAAAACTCGTATGTGATTTTTAGTTGGGAAACTCAAATGGTGATCTCATTTGATCGTGATTCCCCAAACAAAGCATGTTAATGACCTTCGTCCGTGATAGAATTGCGTTACAGAATCGTGAAGATGAGATGATCTGCATAGGAATGATTCTAACCTCTAGAAATGTTCTATGGCTTTCAAAATCTACGAAACCTCGCCTCATTGATAGACAATGGGAGCCGTCCCTCGGACTCAGAATCGCACGCTCCAACTCTTCCGTTACGAAGGCTGTCTCCCGTCCTAGCATTCTCGGATCCAAACAGCGCGTGAACTATCATGACTGTGCCAGCATGCTCGGCGCTACGAATCGAACGGAGTGCACTCTACGTTACTACTGGTGTACTTCGACATAATATCCAATCTGTCCATGCCGGCGTCATCTATTCCAACGTCCGATGATCGAACACTATCAGTCATCCGAACATAATGTCAGGTGACCTTCTATCAAATCATCTGATCTTATGCAAATTTGTTTTTTCTGATCTCTTTGGACGACATTTCCACATAATGAATCGTCAGTCAATCGGTGGGATACCGGACAGAAGTTGGAACTTTGGAACTTTCTGTCATTTAAGATGATACATTTACTGATTACTTTGATTTGGGTCCTTCGGTCTACAGATTAAGAGGGATCTCAATTTCGCTGGCGGTAATTAGATTCTCATAGATGTCATTTACTAGCATTGCTCATCAAAGGTCGCTCAAGTACTCGGTATATTGTTCTTATAGCAAGTCAGGATCATTACTGAAAATCAGATTGATGATTCATGGTCGCTGATTTATTATGGGATGCTTGAAACTGTCAGGCTAACATAGATCTAAGAATTGTCTGTCATCATTCTCTGCATCTCAACATGGACAAAACTGAAGTTTGTCAATAGAAATTTGGGACCATCGTTTCGGTGCTATTCTAAAAAGAATTGGGATTGACATTTCTATGAGAACTTTAATTTGGGGGTTTGGCCTAGGATTAAGAAGGGGAGGGATTATATTTGTTGTTGGGGTGGATAATCTTAAGATGGCAACTTTTATAGCTTGTCATAAATCCGATCATGCTTCAAACATGCGGGATTGTTCGTTGTAGAGAAGGGTCGTTAGTCTTGCATGCATTCGGAACTATGGTTTCTATCGCGAATGGTTTAAATTCGTGATGTACTTTTGGAATACTTTTATGGGCTAAACTTGCACAAATTGTTTGTTGTTATATCTTGTCATCCTCAAACGGATGGGACCAAACTGAAGTGCAATTGACTTGGGAACACATTTTTGCGTGGGCTATTCTTAAAAAAAGAACTTTGGATTACATTCTATGGACTTTATTTTGGGTGCCAAGGATTTAAGAAGGGGAGGGATTCTATTTTGTTGTTGTGTGGTAGATTCTTACTAAGATGGCCCATGTTATAGCTTTTCATAAAACCGATATCTTCAAAATTGGCGAGAATAATATGTTCTTTAGAGAAGCGGTTAGGTGGCATGTCAGACTAAGGCATTGCCTTCTATCGACGATGTTGAATAGCCTGAGTGTACTTTGGAATACTTATGGGCTAACTAACTCGCACAAAATTGTTGTTTTTTAATACTTGTATCCTCAAAACGATGGACAAACGAAGTTGTCAATAGAACTTTGGGAACACTTTGCGGCTATTCTTAAAAGAACTTGATGGACATTCTATGACTTTGTATGTTGGGGTGCCAGGATTAAGCGTGGTGATGCCGGGCGTAACAGAAGACTTCTTCTTTGTGTACTAGTAGTTTTATGTTGATACTAGAGATTTATGTTGTTCTTATAACATGTATAACAAGTAACGTACTAGATCACGACATGTAATGGTTGTTGACTGATGTTTGTTTTTAATAAAAATGAGACGCTTTATGTTAACATTCGATTTAATGTTAGAAAGCGAAAATTTGACCCGCCATTTTTAATAAAGCTCCAGTTATTCCCAGATAGAATTGATTTAGAGCCCGGGTCCCCACAACAGGTGGTATCAGAGCAGTAGGTTCTGTAGACTAAGATAGAATAGAATGAGCGGGGTAGATCGAGTCATCTTCCTTGCTTTTGAGATGCTAGCATGATTTATTGCTTTCTTTATTATATGTTGTTGTATTATCTGAATTGATTTACAGCATTTCAAGCCTGAATCAGAACTGATTCTCGATCAGAGGTATATGATCAGAGGAGGGCTGAGACAGATGATATTGATTATGTACTAATCAGTTTGATAATCAGATTTATGCCGCCTAGACGAGTGCCACAGCCAGAGCAGGGTAGCACATCAGGTGCATAGATGGATGTTACTGCTACGCCGATGGAGACTTTATTGAAAAGATTCCAGTCTTTCCATCCGCCTACCCTGAAGGGCACAGAGAGTGCAGTAGAGTCGAGAGCTGGCTTGATGATATCGAGATGTTGTTTGAGTCGTTGGCCTATACTGATGAGCGACGTGTGAAATTGATAGGGCATCAGATGCAAGAGGTTGCAAAGAGCTGGTGGCTGACTACGAAGAGAGCCTTGGAGCACCGAGGCATTGACATCACGTGGAAAGTTTTCAAAGATGAGTTCTATCAGCGCTTTTTCCCCGTCTCCTACCGGAAAGATAAAGGAGCTGAATTTGCGAATTTGAAGTAGGGACAGTGGAACATCGAGGAGTATGTTGCTAAATTCTCTGCATTGCTACGATTTGCACCGCATGTGGCCGGGAACGACGAGGCAGTGGCCGATCAGTTCATCAACGGATTGTATCTGAATGTTTTCACTTTGGTGAATACGGGACGGCCTAACACTTTTTCAGAGGCACTGAACCGAGCAAAGGGAGCCGAGGCTGGGTTGATCAGGCAGCGAGGAGCTTCCTACGGTGTTCAGGGGCAGAGACCACCACAGCCTACGACTGTACAGTTTCCACCACCTCCTCCTCTTTTTGACAGTGGAGCTAGTGGTAGTGGCAAGAAGGAATTCCTGAAGGCTAAGGGCAAACAATTTAACAAATCTGGGAGTAGTTCATCGAGTTCGAGTGGATCTCGACAGAGAGGTCAGGGGTCAGATTATAGTGGCGCATACTGTGGTTCATGCGGAGGGCGACATGCCACGGAGCAGTGTCAAGGAGTTTTGGGACGTTGCAACATCTGTAGGCAACAGGGACACTTCGCCAGAGTTTGTCTCCAGAGAGGTGCACCACGATTCCAGAGCATAGGATCATCAGCACCAGCGCCACAGATGGAGAGACAGGCATCTTCTGTACACTCCTTCCAGCCACCCTCCACACAGACCCAGCAGAGATCAGGAGGTAGTCAGATGGTGAGTCAGCCTCCCCGACAGCAGGCACGTGTTTTTGCCCTGACAGAGGAGCAGGCGCAGGAGGCGCCAGATGACGTCATTGCAGGTAACTGTTTTCTTTGCGGTTATCCTGCATATGTGTTGATAGACACAGGGGCATCTCATACATTCATATCTGAACATTTTGCATTGAGACATTCATTGCCTGTTGAGTCGATGTCGACAGTAGTGTCTATAGCTTCTCCGTTGGGAAGTGGCTTGATATCTGTGACTACTGTTAGACACTGTATGCTTCAGTTTGAGGGGCATGAGATCGATCTTGATTGTGTAGTACTTGGTTTGGCTGATTTTGATTGTATAGTTGGCATAGACATGTTAACCAGGTACAGGGCCACGGTAGATTGTTTCCACAAGATTGTCAGATTCAGACCTGAAATGACAGATGAGTGGAAATTCTACGGCAAGGGTTCCAGATCTCGGATTCCCTTAGTATCTGCTCTGACTATGAGTAGATTACTTCAGAGAGGAGCAGAGGGCTTTCTCGTATATTCAGTAGATCTACTGAAGACGAGCCCAGCATTGGCAGATCTGCCAGTGGTTTGCGAGTTTGCAGATATTTTTCCTGATGAGATTCCAGGGTTGCCTCCGGTTCGAGAGGTTGATTTCAGCATTGATCTTATGCCCGGTTCTGTTCCTATTTCGAGAGCTCCGTATAGGATGGCACCGATAGAGCTGAAAGAGTTGAAAGCACAATTGGAGGATCTTCTGTCCAAGGGATATATCAGACCCAGTGTATCACCTTGGGGTGCTCCGGTGCTTTTTTTCAGAAAGAAAGATGGTTCGATGCGACTGTGCATTGATTATAGGCAGTTGAACAAGGCGACCGTGAAGAACAAGTATCCTTTGCCTCGCATCGACGACTTGTTTGATCAGCTACAGGGATCTTCGGTATATTCGAAGATTGATTTGAGATCAGGATATCATCAGCTCAGAGTTCGAGACGTTGATATTCCGAAGACTGCATTCCGAACCAGGTATGGACACTACGAGTTTGTTGTTATGCCTTTTGGTTTGACGAATGCACCTGCGGTGTTATGAGTTTGATGAACCGCATTTTTCAGAGATATTTAGATGATTTTGTGATTGTGTTTATTGACGATATTTTGGTGTATTCGAAGAGTTTGACTGAGCATGCAGATCATCTGAGAATCGTGCTGAAGACTTTGAGAAAAGAGCAGTTATATGCTAAACTGTCCAAGTGCGAATTCTGGTTGCGACAGGTTGTTTTCTTGGGGCATATTATATCTGGAGATGGTATTGCGGTAGATCCGAGTAAAGTTGAGGCTGTTATCAGTTGGCCGAGACCGACTTCTGTGCCAGAGATACGCAGTTTCATGGGTCTAGCCGGGTATTATCGACGTTTCATCCAAGATTTCTCCAGTATAGCGAAGCCTATCACTCAGTTGACCCAGAAGAATATGCCATTTGTGTGGTCCGAAGATTGTGAAGCCAGTTTTATTGAGCTGAAGAAGAGGCTGACTAGTGCGCCTATCTTGACGATTCCTACCGGTACAGGTGAGTTCGTTGTATATTGTGATGCATCTCACAGAGGGCTGGGATGTGTTCTTATGCAGCGTGGACACGTGATAGCGTACGCCTCTAGACAGCTGAAGCCACACGAGACCCGCTATCCGATTCATGATCTTGAATTGGCAGCGATTGTCTTTGCACTCAAGATCTGGCGTCATTATCTATATGGCGAGAAATTTGAGATCTATTCCGATCATAAGAGCCTGAAATATCTCTTTTCTCAGTCAGAGTTGAATATGAGGCAGCGACGATGGCTTGATCTGCTGAAAGATTTTGATTGCGAGATCAAGTACCATCCACGGAAGTCGAATGCAGCGGCAGACGCCTTGAGTCGAAAGGTATGTGCTCTTTCCTTGTCGACTGTAGGTGTATCGAATTTAGTAGAAGATTGTTGTTTGTCCGGATTGTCATTTGATACAGAGAGTAGACCGTTGCGACTTGCTGCGATACAGATTGAGCCAGATCTGATTTTGAGGATCAAAGAAGCACAGAAAACTGATCCGAACATCCAGAGGTCGATTGATATGATCAGAGCTGGTCATATCTCAGAATATCAGGTTAGAGATTCCATTCTGTATGTGAATAACCGTTTAGTAGTGCCAGATGTTTCAGATTTGAGACGACAAATCATGTCAGAGGCACACTGTAGTCGGTTTAGCATTCATCCTGGTGGCAGGAAGATGTACAACGACTTGAAGACACAATTCTGGTGGAAGCAGATGAAGACAGATATTGCAGAATTTGTGTCTAAATGCCTGAATTGCCAACAGGTGAAGGCAGAAAGGAAGAAACCCGGAGGTTTACTTCAGAGTTTGTCTATTCCTGAATGGAAATGGGACCACATTGCCATGGATTTCGTGACGAAGTTACCTCGATCATCCCGGGGCTGTGATTCGATTTGGGTCATCATTGACAGATTGACTGAATCGGCGTGCTTTATTCCGTACAGAATGACATATCGACACGATCAGATGGCAGAGCTATATGTCAGAGAGGTCGTCAGATTACACGGTGTGCCGAAGTCGATCGTATCAGACCGTGATCCACGATTCACTTCTCATTTTTGGCACAGCCTGCAGCAGGCTTTAGGTACGACTTTACACCTGAGCACTGCTTATCATCCTCAAACAGACGGACAGTCAGAACGGACTATCCAGACTTTAGAGGACATGTTGAGAGCTGTAGTACTAGACTTTGGTACTAGTTGGCAAGATTCATTGCCGTTGTGTGAGTTTTCCTACAACAACAGCTATCAGACGAGCATAGAGATGGCACCATTCGAAGCTTTATACGGAAAGAAGTGCAGATCTCCGCTGTACTGGGATGATATTTCTGAGGTACCTGAGTTAGGGCCTGATATGATTCGTGAGATGACCGAGAAAGTCAAGATCATTCAGAAACGAATGAAGACGGCACAGGATAGGCAAGCGAAATACGCCAATATCAGACGCAGACCGTTAGTGTTTGATCAGGGAGACAGAGTATTTTTGAAGATTTCACCTTTCAGAGGCGTTGTCAGATTTGGCAAGCGTGGAAAGTTGTCTCCTAGATACGTCGGTCCGTATGAGATCCTTGAAAAGATTGGCGATCGAGCTTACAGACTTGCTCTTCCTCCTTCATTGTCCAGTATACATGACGTTTTTCATGTATCGATGTTGCGCAGATATATGCCAGATGAGTCTCATGTCATTCACCCTGACGAAGCCGAGTTAGATCAGACTTTGAGCTACGTCGAGCAACCGATACAGATTTTGGATCAGAAGGAAAAGAAGCTTAGAACCAAGACCATTCCGCTTGTGAAGGTCCAATGGAGTCGTCATGGCATCGAGGAAGCAACTTGGGAGACAGAGTCTGAGATGAGACAGAGGCATCCCGAGTTATTCTTATGATGTGAGTCTTTCTTCCCATTGTGACTTTACAGTTTTGTATATAATTGCATGATTACTTGCTTATGAGTTCGAGGACGAACTCTTATCTGAGAGGGGGGGAAATGTAAGGCTCGAGAATTATCAACTGGCATTGGTGCTAGACTCGTAGAGGTAAGAATGCATGACGTTTAAATGAGATTTTTGAAGGAATGGCCGAAGTTAAACTGCACCAGCGGTGCTAAGACTACCGCACCCGCGGTGTAGGTGACAGAAATTGGTGAATTTGTGCGAACAGACACCGCACCCGCGGTGCTAGCACGACCGCACCCGCGGTCATGTAAGGACCGCACCCGCGGTCTAGGTGCAACATTTTTGGATGGACTCGCCGTGAGCACAGCGCACCCGCGGTGCAAGAGGAGCGCACCCGCGGTGCTGCATGCGAGAGATCCACCTCCTTTTCTTAGCTTGACACATGGCATGTATATATATACGAAATGGCTGAATCTTCATCCTTCATTTCAGCTGCTAAGAGCACCGAGAGTTCCTTTTACTTTCTTCTAAGTTTCTTCCTGATAGAATTGAGATTATGCAACAACTAGCTATCCGATTTTAATTCCGAGGTAAGATTTGTGTTCCTTGCATTGACGGCTACAAAGTGACGTAAGTTTGATATAATTCCAGCATGATTCAGATTGTGGATGTTGGGGAAACTTATGATTTTGTTGCGAATATATGTTCTTGATATATAGAGCATCGTATATTTGTTATCAGATCGATTTTCGGACACCGTATACGAGCCTTGCGAATTTCCAGCATGTATATCGATATTGATTGGAAGAATTGAGCATGTTATATTGTGTTTTGATGAGTATATTATGAAGATTATGAGTTGTGGCTATGGTATATATTGTTTGTTGAGATTGAGTTGATCGGTATTGCGAGAATACGCTGTTATGCCGTCGATTTGTATCGAGATTTATTATTGATTGGCATATATGTTGCTTTGAGTTAGAGATTGATATTGGGTGTCTACACATTGCCGTTTCAGATTTGAGGTGACAGGTTTGACATTTGATTCGAGATCTCGACAGACAGTGCGACAAGAAAGGTATAATTCATTGTGGTCACGGGATTGCACAACTCGATTCAGATTTGATACGAGTTTTCCTAAATCACATACTAGATTGTTATTACATTGATTATGTAATGTTTTGTTTATTGATTTATATTCGAGTCTTGAGATAGGAGATATTGGCAGATTTGCCAAAACCAGACGTTTCGGTGTATCGTCGCATAGGAGCAGATTTGCTATATGTGTAGACCCTCGATACAGAGTTGACCGAAGTCTAGGAATAAGACGTACCGTTGCCCCGAGTGGTTGGGTAGGTGACAGACCGTCTTATTCACACCGGGATCCCTAGATAAGAACTGAGTCGAGTCAAGAATTTATGTGAATACAGATTTGTATTCCTTGGCATGTTTTAGATTTTAATTCATGTTACTTGATTTATGCTATGCATTTGTAAAAGATTTATGACATTGCATGCATCCATGTTTTATACTGGGATATGTTCTCACCGGAGTTATCCGTGAAAGCGGACCGGTTACGGTGGCCGGAAGCGCAACGGAAGTTTAAAAATTCAAGTTTTTTACTCAAAATTTCGGCCACCCTATACATTGTGCAACAAATACAATAAAAACACAAAATGTCATACATAGGGTGTAAGAAAGTATACCTATCAACCTCTTGAGGTTGATGTATGGCTCCAACTAAGATTTAAAAACCTTAGCTCTTGAATGGAAGGAGATCTACAAGCTTTCCTTCCTTTCCTTCAAAATTAGGCCCACCACTAACTAGGAAGATCCCCTCATATTTTGCACTAGAAAAATATGAGGATTTTTCAAAGAGAAGTATTTTATTCTTCAACAATTTGAAGAACAAAAGGGAGAAAATTTTTGGGAGAGAATGTTAGAGGAAGATTCGGCCATCACATGTTGAGAATGAGGGAGGATGACTTGCCTTGGGGTTGAGAAAAGTTAAAAGCAAAAGGTGCATGCCTTGCATTATTTTAATAAAAAGTAATCTCCAACCCTTCACCTCCCATGCATGCATATAATATAGTTTTTAATCAAATTAAAAACTTTGGACTAAATTTAATAATCTCAAACACATTTGAGACTAATTAAACATTACTTGAATTTACTCAAGTCCCACTAGTTAAATAATTATTTTAATTGAGCTCTACAAGACTCAATATAATTTAATTAATTCAACACTTGAATTAATTTAATTATTTGGACTCTACTAGGTCCACTAGTGTTTAATTAATTCAACACTTGAATTAATTTATTTAGTCCATAATAATGTTTATGAAAATCACAATTTTCAATTACATTATTCACTTGGCCAAATTTTAATTTAGGAACACTTCCATAAATCAAAATTTACATTTCTCTCATAGAAGTCATACTTCTATTTTTCCTTACACTTATAAACTCATTTATAAGTCGTTCAACACTTTGAACTATTTTCTCCATTATAGAAGTCATACTTCTAATTTTCTTTACGCTTATAAACCCCTTTATAAGCCGTTCAACACATTGAACTATTATCCTTCTCAACGGGATCTAGAAAGCTAGTACTTGTGTGGCCCTCAATGGTTCATTGATACGACTAGCCGTGGGTTCACATCTCCATGTGATTCGGACTAAACATGTCCTTATGCGAGCATACCCCAATTGCTCCATTCTTACTTATCAACATCTTGATAACAAGAACGTCAGAACTCAAGTCTGATAGTACCCAACCAATCATGTTAAACGCCTAGCAGCATCGCTTACATGATTCCCTAGGTATCAAATGATAGTGCCTGCAAGAACCATTCAATTATGGTTAGCGTACAGTACGGTCCCTTCAACTCATATATCCCGACCGATTCGACAACCATTGGTTTATCGAGAGTTGTCAATGAATCGATACTATGTGTCATGTTGTAGTTGCATCAATGGTGTAATCTATGAAACCCCTTTCATAATTACAACCATACTCTGATCAGAGATTTCAACCTACATACACATGATAACACATAGGATATCCATACCCGAAGGTAAGCGGTGAATCCCCGACTACAATGCATCGACTCCTATGTGTTTCGACAGAACACCCAATCTTGCCACCTGATAACCCCATGAGAGTCGGTAAACAAGTCAAAGTGTAATTCTAGCACATAGAGTCTCAATGTTGTCCCGGGTCATAAGGACTAATTCTGTACAACCATAAACCAGGACTTTTCCACTCGATAAGTGAGAACCACTTGGAAAGTCCTTTTATGGAGGGTTGTTCAGTGCACTCTACAAGGAGCACCTATCTGCATGTTCGGACATCACAATGTCCCATACCAATGAAACATGGTACTCACATCGCAGATACTAGTCTCTAACTCGAGCGGCCTATATCCTTCTTAGTGGCGGCTGAATCGACTAGGAACCGTTTAGAATATACAGTATTACAAATATGAGTTTCATGATACTCATCATATGAGCATCTCATATTCTTTCTACTATTTGTATATTCAAGGGCTTTATCTATGCAACTAGCATGGGTATACAGATAAAGATTTGCCAAAATAATAATTTCAAATATTATTAAAATAAAGACTGCTTATACATAGAGTTTCATTGTGAACACTCGGCCAACACTTGGCTCGACGGGCACCTACTCTAACAATCTCCCACTTGCACTAGAGCCAACTACCCTTATGCATCTAACCCATTGATTCGCGATGCTTGTCGAATAATGGTCCAGGTAAAGGCTTAGCTAGTGGATCAATCAACATTATCGGCGGAGCCGACCGTGTCAAAAGACACATCTCCTCTTTCCACAATCTCTCCGAGGATGTGGTACTTTCTCAATACTAGTTTGGATTTCTGATGAGACCTAGGCTCCTATGCTTGAGCTATAGCTCCCGTGTTGTCACACAACACCGGGATAGGAGCAAATCCATTAGGAATGACGCCCAACTCTTGGACGAAATTCCTTATCCAAACAGCCTCCCTTGCTGCATCTGATGCAGCAATGTATTCGGCCTCTATGCTGGAATCCGTAATATTGTCTTGCTTGGAACTCTTCCAAGAGACTGCAGCACCATTGAGCATGAATACAAAATAGAGGTTGACTTCGAGTTATCGATATCGCTTTGGAAGCTAGAGTCGGTATAGCCTTCCAATTTCAGTTCTCTACCCCATAGACCAAGAACAACTTATTGGTCCTTCTCAACTACTTGAGGATGTCTTTCACAGCTTTCAGGTGTGGAAGACCAGGGTTCGATTGATATCCTTTCACTACACATAGTGCAAACGCCACGTCAGGACGTGTAGATATCATCCCATACATGATATTACCAATTTCCGAAGCATACGGAATGCGTGTCATCGCCACTATCTCTGCATCTGTCTTGCGAGACAGACTTGGATAGGGACACGCCATGACACACTGGTAGATGTCCTCTCATGGACTCATCCATCGAGAACTGCTTCACGATGTATCAATGTATGTGGACTGGGTGAGACCAAGCAATCTTTTCGATCTATCTCAATAGATCTGTATCCCAATACAAAAGATGCTTCACCCAAGTCCTTAATTGAGAACTTACTCGCTAACCATATCTTTGTTGATTGCAACATTCCTACATCATTCCCAATGAGTACAATGTTATCAACATATAACACCAGGAATGTCACAACACTCCCACTGACCTTCTTATACACATAGGGTCCCTCATGATTCTTAGTAAATCAAACTATTTGATTGTACTGTCGAATCTGAGGTTCCAACTCCTAGATGCCTGCTTTAGATCATAAATAGATCTCTGAAGTTTGCATACCATATGCTCACTTCCGATAGATGTAAACCCTTCAGGTTTAGACATGTAAATAACTTTCTTAAAATCCCCATTTAAGAAAGTTTGTCTTGACATCCATCTGTCATATCTCACAGTCATACCATGCAGCTATGGCTAGCAAAATCCTTATGGACTTGAACATTGCGACTGGGAAAAGGTTTCCTCAAAGTCAACTCCTTGTCTTTGAGTACATCCTTTTTCCACCAATCGCGCCTTGAAGGTCAATACCTTCCCATCCGCTCCAAGTCCCTATGGGAACAGTTCCCTCAGGTGGATCCACAAGATCCTACACTTGGTTCGAATGCATGGAATTCATCTCAGATTCCATTGCTTCAAGCCACTTGGATGAATCGGCATCAGATAACGCTTCCTTGAAGGTCCTTGGATCACATCCATGGTTAGGCTCATCATGACCCTCTTCAAGAAGCTGACCATACCTCATAGGTGGTCTCGAGACTTTCTCGTATCTGCTAGGAGCTTGTATCTCCTCTCTTGGCTCAACGTGTGTGGGTTCTATAATTGCGGGTTTCTCTCGAACCTCTTCGAGTTCTATCATCTCCCTTTTTCTATCCAATAGAAAATCCTTTTCCAAAAAGGTTGCATTCCTAGAAACAAACACTTTTGTTTCTTGGGGATGATAGAAATAATATCCAACTTAATTCCTTGGATATCCCACAAAGTAACATAAAATGGATCAACAATCCAATTTATCTCCCACTACCTGCTTCACATAAGCAGGGCTCCCCATATTCTAAGATAAGAATATTTGGGAGGCTTACCCATCCATATCTCATATGGTGTCTGCCTTTGAATGGACATTTAATAGAATATCTTTTAATTTTAAGTTATAGAGATCGTTTTCAAGTTCTCAAGTACCAATCAAACATTCATTCATGTAAATGTTGCAAACACCTTTGCAAAATAAACAAGAATATCCATCTTTATCACAATAGAAATGGAAATAATGTTTTTCATCAAAAAGGTACAAACAAAACATCTCTTAATTAACTTAAAACTATTGTTCAACAATAAGTAAACATCTCTTAAGGTCTTGGCAGCAACTCTTGCTCCATTGCCCATCCTCAAGAAGGTCACACCTCCCTAAGCTTCCTACTTCTTCCCATCACCTGTAACACATTACAGAGATGTGATCAACATTTGGTATCCAATACCCAAGAAGTAGAGTTAATTGAAATGTTTACTTCAATTTAGAACATACCATTTCCAGAACTTTTCTGGGCAAGATATTCTATGTCCAGGCTTCTTGCAGTGATGACATACATCATCAGTCTTGTCAGCCTTAACTGGTCTGGCTGCCTCAACGGGATTCGGAGATTGCCTCAACGAGGGCACGTTCTTCTTGGGATGTTGGAAAGAACGCTTCTTTCCATTCCCATGTGGATTAATTTTCGTACCAGATGAAGAACCCACATAAAGGACCAACTTCTCTTTCTTGATGGTGGATTCAAACGTAACAAGCATGTTCACCAACTCCTCAAGGGTCGGTTCCATTTTGTTCATGTTGAAGTTCACCACAAAAGGATCAAATGAGCTAGGCAGCGATAACAGCAACACGTCGGTGGTCAACTCCGAAGGCAAGATCAGATCCATGCCAACGAGCTTGTCCACGAGCCCGATCACCTTTAGGCCATGCTCATGGACTGAGGCCCCATCTCGCATGCGCAAAGTGATCAGCTCCTTGACGGTAGCATGCCTTAGTGGTCGTGTTTGCTCACCAAAGAGCTCTTTGAGATGCAAATGAATGTCAGCAGCACTCTTTGCACCCTCAAAACGCCTCTGCAGCTCATCATTCATAGAAGTCAGCATATAACACCTGGCTATCAAGTCATGGTCACACCATTCCTTGTAAGCCTGCAATTCCTCAGGATTGCAGTGAGTCGGAGCCTCAACAGAGGGCGACTCAGTCAGTGTATATGCTACCCTTTCCGAATTCAAGACTATTTTTAGGTTTCTTAGCCAAGTGAGGTAATTAGGTCCGGTTAACATGTGTTTGTCGAGTATTGCAGATATCGGATTGCGAATCGAAGACATTGTCAAAATTTGTACTGAAAAGTAAAACAGATAAATGTTGATAACTATTTAATATATTTGGTAAGATATAAAGTATGGACTTTTACTTCATAAATATTTACTCCCACTGTTTTGACATCTTTCACTACCCTCTAGTGAAAACGGGAAACTCCTTTCCTCAGTAGGTACGTAAGGTCCAATTAGCGAATTATGATCCCGATTATACAGCCAATCACAATTCCTAAAAGGTAGTTTCCCAATTGCATCACAATGCAACCCTTAACGTAAACTTTTGTCTCACGTTTGATTAGGACCCAATAATATGACGTCGTTCATCTTCACGTGTCAAGCCTTACCCATCGATGTTGAACCTTAATGGACGGTCGCCATGAGTTCCCTCAATAATATGAGCCGAAATCATGGGAGTTCCACGTAGTTCACATCACTATGTCAATGGATGTCACAGCTTTCCGGCACCCAAGGCCCCCCCAATAATATGAGCCGAGCCCCGAGTACGGGTAGCGTTCATCATGCACCCATTGTCGATGGAAGACAAGGAAATTATAACCAATTTTATAATTCCCCTTTTCGGGCTTGATATTAATTTTGAATCTTATTCAAAATGAGGGTTTTTAATTTTGAAAGGTCTCATCATTAATTTTATTTTAAAAGCTCGCCATGTTTGATCGTATGTTTGCCGGATTCATGCAACTTTGTTATTATCATAATAATAACGCACATACTCATTATTTATAACATATCATGCATATATTATAAACAGTAAACAAACAAGGATGATCAATCGCCCCAATACTAACGGTCCGTGTGAGCTAAACACGGACCTAGGTCCAATCCTAGGGTAAATGCACGGGATGCAAATGCAACATTTACATAAGCTTCCAATATTTACATGTCTTCGATCTTCATAATCATCATGGCCACCATCTTCCAATCTTGATCATCCACTATACTAATATTTACAAATAAATATCCATGGCAAATAGGGATACATCTCATGGGGTGGGAGCGGGCCATAAACCAAGCCCACTTGATAAATTGATAATTATTACAATCATTCAACACAAAATATCCTAGCATACACCTAGCAAATTGGGCTTGGGCTTTTGATCATCCTTCATGCATAATATCACATATCATACACCATCAATTAATTATCACAATAATTAATTGATCCAATATTATATATCTTGATCCAATCACTAACCGCCACGATTATAAACTAAATTAACAAAGTATACAAACACCTTTGTCTACTTTCAAATTAATTTATTTATAACCGAATTTCTTGTAAATCACAATTTACTATAAATAATCAAAGTCCAACTTAAATTATTTATTTCATGAGAAAATATTTGCAACTTTTGTAATTTTAAACTTAAGGGCCCAAAAATCATTTTTCACCAAAAACATTTTCGGCCCATTTAAAATTCACAAACATGTTAGCCATCCAATGGCCCAACAACTCAAGGCCCATGACACTTTGATAATCCAAAACACTTTTGGAAACCCTAGTCGTCATCTCCGTCGCCGGATTCCGACCAACCACAAAAAATTTTTTTTTTTTATTAAAAATGATGGGGCTGTTCGGGCAGCCCCTCGGGCTGCCCGGGCTGCCCGAAACGGGCAGCCCCTCGGGCAGCCCGAGCTGCCCGACACGGGCAGCAACTTGCTGCCCGAATTTTTCCCCATAAACGGCCCTCGATTTGTTGCAAAAACACACTCATGCGGTTAGAAATCGATCTCAACATAATATATATTGTATTTGCTACACAAAAACGTAACCATAGCTCTGATACCACTTGAAAGCGGACCGGTTACGGTGGCCAGAAGCGCAACGGAAGTTTAAAAATTCAAGTTTTTTACTCAAAATTTCGGCCACCCTATACATTGTGCAACAAATACAATAAAAACACAAAATGTCATACATAGGGTGTAAGAAAGTATACCTATCAACCTCTTGAGGTTGATGTATGGCTCCAACTAAGATTTAAAAACCTTAGCTCTTGAATGGAAGGAGATCTACAAGCTTTCCTTCCTTTCCTTCAAAATTAGGCCCACCACTAACTAGGAAGATCCCCTCATATTTTGCACTAGAAAAATATGAGGATTTTTCAAAGAGAAGTATTTTATTCTTCAACAATTTGAAGAACAAAAGGGAGAAAATTTTTGGGAGAGAATGTTAGAGGAAGATTCGGCCATCACATGTTGAGAATGAGGGAGGATGACTTGCCTTGGGGTTGAGAAAAGTTAAAAGCAAAAGGTGCATGCCTTGCATTATTTTAATAAAAAGTAATCTCCAACCCTTCACCTCCCATGCATGCATATAATATAGTTTTTAATCAAATTAAAAACTTTGGACTAAATTTAATAATCTCAAACACATTTGAGACTAATTAAACATTACTTGAATTTACTCAAGTCCCACTAGTTAAATAATTATTTTAATTGAGCTCTACAAGACTCAATATAATTTAATTAATTCAACACTTGAATTAATTTAATTATTTGGACTCTACTAGGTCCACTAGTGTTTAATTAATTCAACACTTGAATTAATTTATTTAGTCCATAATAATGTTTATGAAAATCACAATTTTCAATTACATTATTCACTTGGCCAAATTTTAATTTAGGAACACTTCCATAAATCAAAATTTACATTTCTCTCATAGAAGTCATACTTCTATTTTTCCTTACACTTATAAACTCATTTATAAGTCGTTCAACACTTTGAACTATTTTCTCCATTATAGAAGTCATACTTCTAATTTTCTTTACGCTTATAAACCCCTTTATAAGCCGTTCAACACATTGAACTATTATCCTTCTCAACGGGATCTAGAAAGCTAGTACTTGTGTGGCCCTCAATGGTTCATTGATACGACTAGCCGTGGGTTCACATCTCCATGTGATTCGGACTAAACATGTCCTTATGCGAGCATACCCCAATTGCTCCATTCTTACTTATCAACATCTTGATAACAAGAACGTCAGAACTCAAGTCTGATAGTACCCAACCAATCATGTTAAACGCCTAGCAGCATCGCTTACATGATTCCCTAGGTATCAAATGATAGTGCCTGCAAGAACCATTCAATTATGGTTAGCGTACAGTACGGTCCCTTCAACTCATATATCCCGACCGATTCGACAACCATTGGTTTATCGAGAGTTGTCAATGAATCGATACTATGTGTCATGTTGTAGTTGCATCAATGGTGTAATCTATGAAACCCCTTTCATAATTACAACCATACTCTGATCAGAGATTTCAACCTACATACACATGATAACACATAGGATATCCATACCCGAAGGTAAGCGGTGAATCCCCGACTACAATGCATCGACTCCTATGTGTTTCGACAGAACACCCAATCTTGCCACCTGATGACCCCATGAGAGTCGGTAAACAAGTCAAAGTGTAATTCTAGCACATAGAGTCTCAATGTTGTCCCGGGTCATAAGGACTAATTCTGTACAACCATAAACCAGGACTTTTCCACTCGATAAGTGAGAACCACTTGGAAAGTCCTTTTATGGAGGGTTGTTCAGTGCACTCTACAAGGAGCACCTATCTGCATGTTCGGACATCACAATGTCCCCTACCAATGAAACATGGTACTCACATCGCAGATACTAGTCTCTAACTCGAGCGGCCTATATCCTTCTTAGTGGCGGCTGAATCGACTAGGAACCGTTTAGAATATACAGTATTACAAATATGAGTTTCATGATACTCATCATATGAGCATCTCATATTCTTTCTACTATTTGTATATTCAAGGGCTTTATCTATGCAACTAGCATGGGTATACAGATAAAGATTTGCCAAAATAATAATTTCAAATATTATTAAAATAAAGACTGCATATACATAGAGTTTCATTGTGAACACTCGGCCAACACTTGGCTCGACGGGCACCTACTCTAACAATGAGGCCATGGCAGATCAGTTTATAAATGGCCTGAATCCAGATATCTTTACGTTGGTAAATACGGGGAGACCCAACAACTTCTCGGATGCATTGAATCGTGCCAAAGGAGCTGAAGCAGGGTTGCTGAGACAACGGAGTGTTCCGTATGTTGCTCCGAGTCCAAGACCGCCACTACCTCCAGCACAACCTCCTCCTAGATTCGATACCGGTGGTAGTAGTAGCGGGCGGAAGGACCAGTTGAAAGCGAAAGGGAAGCAGTTCAAAAGACCAGGGAGCAGTTCGTCGAGCTCCAGCGGGTCAAGACAGAGAGGTCCTGGCCAAAGTTTATAGGTGACGAGTGGATATTGCGGTACTTGTGGAGGTAAGCATGCCACAGAACAATGTCAGGGAGTATTGGGTAAATGTAATATATGTAAGCAACAGGGGCATTATGCCAAGGTCTGTCCTCAGAGAAGTGGTGCATCGAGATTTCAAGGTGCAGGGTCATCTGCATCAGTGACTCAGCCTGAGAGACAAGCTTCATCTGTCCACTCATTTCAGCCGTCAACTACACCGACCCAGCCTAGAGCTAGAGGTGGTCATACCGGGAGTCAGCCGACCCGACAACAGGCCCAAGTGTTTGCCTTGACAGAGGAGCAAGCACAAGATGCCCCAGATGATGTCATTGCAAGTAACTGTTCCCTTTACGGTTATCCTGCTTATATATTGATAGATACGGGTGCATCGCATACATTCATATCAGAACGATTTGCATTATCGCATTCATTGCCTGTTGAGTCTTTGTTAGATGTCGTGTCTATTACTTCTCCGTTAGGAAGTGGTTTGATATCAGTGACTACGGTTAGACATGGCATCTTAGAGTTTGAGGGTCACGAAATTGATCTAGATTGCATAGTACTTGGGCTAGCTGAATTTGACTGTATAGTGGGTATTGATATGCTAACAAAGTACAGAGCCACCGTGGATTGTTTTCACAAGATTGGCAGATTCAGACCAGAAATGGCAGAGGAGTGGAAATTCTACGGTAAGGGTTCTAGATCTCGGATTCCCTTGATTTCGGCTTTGTCTATGAATCAGTTATTGCAGAAAGGAGCAGATGGGTTCCTTGTGTATGCTGTAGATGTACAGAAATCGAGCCCGACATTGGCAGACTTGCCAGTAGTACGGGAATTTGCAGATGTGTTTCCAGAGGAGATTCCAGGATTACCTCCAGTGTGAGAGGTAGATTTTAGTATTGATTTGATTCCAGGTACCACTCCTATTTCGAGAGCTCCGTATAGAATGGCGCCTGTTGAGCTAAAAGAATTGAAAGAACAGTTGGAAGATCTGCTAGCCAAGGGATATATCAGACCTAGTGTATCTCCTTGGGGTGCTCCAGTGCTATTTGTGCGAAAGAAAGATGGATCGATGCGGCTATGTATCGATTACAGGCAATTGAATAAGGCCACGATAAAGAATAAATATCCATTGCCGAGGATCGATGATTTATTTGATCAACTACAGGGATCGTCTGTATACTCTAAGATTGATTTACGATCCGGATATCATCAGCTTCGAGTTCGAGATATAGATATACCAAAGACAGCATTTCGAACCAGGTATGGGCATTACGAATTTATTGTTATGCCTTTTGGTTTAACAAATGCTCCGGCGGTATTTATGGGCTTGATGAATAAAATCTTTCAGAGGTATTTGGACGATTTTGTTATTGTCTTTATCGATGATATTCTGGTGTATTCTAAGAACAGGAATGAGCATGCAGAACATCTCAGAATTGTGTTGCAAACACTGAGAAATGAGAGATTGTATGCCAAATTGGCAAAGTGTGAATTCTGGTTGAATCGAGTTGTCTTTTTGGGACATATCATATCGGGAGATGGTATTTCTGTAGATCCGAGCAAAGTGGAAGCTGTGACTTATTGGCCGAGACCGACTTCTGTACCTGAAATACGCAGTTTCATGGGTCTAGCGGGATACTATAGACGATTCATCCAAGATTTCTCCCGTATTGTCAAGCCAATCACACAATTGACACAGAAGAATGCGCCATTCCTATGGTCTGAGGAGTGTGAGTCTAGCTTTCTAGAATTGAAAAAGAGGCTGACCAGTGCACCTGTCTTGATGATTCCTTCAGGTACGGGAAATTTTGTTGTATATTGTGATGCCTCTCACAGAGGGTTGGGATATATTCTTATGCAGCGAGGTCATGTGATTGCCTATGCCTCAAGACAGTTGAAGACTCACGAGACTCGATACCCCATTCATGATCTGGAATTGGCAGCTATTGTATTTGCACTGAAGATTTGGCGTCATTATTTATATGGCGAGAAATTCGAGATTTACTCAGACCATAAAAGCTTAAAGTACTTGTTTTCTCAGTCGGAGTTGAATATGCGACAGCGTAGATGGCTTGATCTGCTGAAAGATTTTGATTGCGAAATCAAATATTATCCAGGAAAGACGAATGCGGCAGCTGATGCCTTGAGTCGAAAGGTATGTGCCTTATCCTTATCGACGATAGGTGTTACAAAACTCGTGGAAAATTGCTGTTTTTCTGGATTAGAGTTTGATACCGATAGAAAGCCACTACGACTTGCTACTATTCAAGTTGAGCTAGATTTTATCAGAAGAATAAAAGAAGCACAAAGAACAGATCAGAATGTACAGAGATCGATTCAAATGGTCAGAACAGGACACGTATCAGAATATCAGGTGCGTGAGCATGTGTTGTACGTAAATAACCGTCTTGTTGTGCCAGATGTTTCAGATTTGAGACATCAGATTATGTCTGAAGCACATTGTAGTCGGTTTAGTATTCATCTTGGTGGACGAAAGATGTACAATGATCTGAAGACACAGTTTTGGTGGAAGCAGATGAAGTCAGACATCGCAGAGTATGTGTCTAAATGCTTAAATTGCCAATAGGTAAAAGCCGATAGGAAGAAGCCAGGAGGATTACTCCAGAGTTTGTCAATTCCTGAATGGAAATGGGACCACATTTCCATGGATTTTGTAACAAAGTTACCCCGATCTTCCCGAGGCTGCGATGCGATTTGGGTCGTTATCGACAGGTTGACCAAATCAGCTTGCTTCATCCCGTACAGAATGACTTATCGACATGATCAGATGGCGGAGATATATGTTCGAGAGGTAGTTAGATTGCATGGTGTGCCAAAGTCTATCGTATCAGATCGTGATCCACGATTCACTTCACACTTCTGGCACAGTTTACAGCAGGCCTTAGGTACGACATTACATCTGAGTACTGCGTATCGTCCTCAGACAGACGGACAGTCAGAGCGGACTATCCAGACATTAGAGGATATGTTGAGAGCCGTAGTGCTAGATTTTGGCAATAGTTGGCAAGATTACCTACCTCTTTGCGAATTCTCTTACAATAATAGCTACCAGACTAGCATTGAGATGGCACCGTTTGAAGCTTTATATGGTAAGAAGTGCAGATCTCCGCTATACTGGGATGATATTTCAGAAGTGCCAGAACTTGGGCCAGATATGATTCGTGACATGACTGAGAAGGTGAAGATCATTCAGAAAAGAATGAAGACAGCACAGGATAGGCAAGCTAAGTACGCCAATATCAGACGTAGACCGTTGGTGTTTGAGCAAGGAGACAGGGTGTTTCTAAAGATTTCCCCTTTCAGAGGCATTGTCAGATTTGGTAAGCGTGGAAAGCTGTCTCCTGGATACATTGGTCCTTACGAGATTCTTGAAAAGATTGGCGATCGAGCTTATCGACTTGCTCTTCCTCCTTCTCTATCTGGGATACATGACGTCTTTCATGTATCGATGTTGCGTAGATACATGCCAGATATTTCTCATGTCATTCAGCCTGACGAAGCAGAACTTGATCAGACATTGAGCTATGTGGAACAACCGATATAGATTCTTGATCGAAAAGAAAAACAACTCCGTGCAAAAACCATTCCACTTGTGAAAGTTCAGTGAAGTCGTCATGGCATTGAGGAAGCAACTTGGGAAACAGAAACAGATATGCGACAGAAACATCCCGAGTTGTTTATATGATGTAAGTAAATTTTCAGTTTTGATTATATTACTTGTCATATATGTTTAGTAAATGCCTGCGATTTCGAGGACGAAATCATTTCTTAGAGGGGGAGAAATGTAAGGCTCGAGATTATTAGTTTCATTTAAATACGACTCGGAGGATAGGAGAATGCATTAAATGCAATGAGGGAAGAAAATACATGAGAAATGAGGGTTTTGCAAGACTGCACCCGCGCTTAGTACAAGAGTGCACCCGCGGTCATGCAATTGTGGATTTGAACAAGAAAAGTCGAAGCTACACCGCACCCGCGGTGCCACTAAGACCGCACCCGCGGTGCATGTCCAGTAGGGGGCATGTTTTTGACATTTCGAGACCGCACCCGCGGTAAGATCAGACCGCACCCGCGGTCTTGCAGCGACCGCACCCGCGGTCTATGTTCTGCATTTTTGGATAGAATGGCCGAGAGCGTGGCGCACCCGCGTTCCTTACAACTACCGCACCCGCGGTCATGCGTGTAATGTGAAAAATATAGACACTTGTTCCTACCATGCAAATTTAATGAGTTGTCTTCATTTCCTTGCCATTTCAGAACTTTGAGGGCCGAGAGAATCCAGGAAGAAAGTCTCCATTTCCTTTGATCTTTGAAGTTAGAATTCTCAAGGTTTAACCATCCGATTTTCACTCCGAGTTGAGATTCTTGTTCTTCGCGTCAAGGGCTTCAAGGTGATGTAAGTTTCCTTCAATTCAAGCATGAGTTGAGATATTATTGTTAGGGAAACTTGGATATGCTTGTAGATATATGTTCTTATGAGTATAAGCATTATATATTCGCAAGCGGATCGATTATCGGATGTTCTACGCAATTGTTACGATTTTCCAGCATATTTAGAGCTAAATTATGCAGATTTTGGATAGTATCATATGATTATGACGATGAATATGAGTTGAGATTATTGATTATTGATATATGATGAGATTTGGATAGACCGGTATTGAGAAATCATGTCGTTATGCTGTCCGACTGTACCAAGATCACGTATAGAATTAGATAGGTGTTGAATTGAGTTGGGAATTGATATTGTATGTCTCTGCATTGTCATTTCAGATTGGGAGTGACAGAGTTTAGATCCCGACTTCGAGACTTCGATTTAATTCAACACGAAAGGTATAAGCAATGTTTGTTTGGGAAGTCACAACTCAAATAAGATATTATTTGAGTTTCCCAAACTAAAATCACATACTAGAATTGTTGTATTTGTTGAATCATGTTTATGAATTGTTTATAGAATTATATTCAAATGTTGTAACATGATTATGCTTTGATTATAGAATTGTATTCAAGCATATAAGATTATTGTGATATTCAGATATGAATATGAGCATGATTTGTTTACAGATTGATATTCATTGCATTTAAGATAGGAGAGTCGTTGACAGCCATCGTCAACTATCTAGATGTTCGGTGTATCTCAGCTTAGGAGCAGCCATGACTCCTATTGCAGCCATAGATACAGCTCAGACCGAAGTCTAGGAATAAGACGTACAGTCACCCCGAGTGGGAGGGTAGGTGACAGCCATTGACGTCTTATTCATACGGGATCCCTAGAGTTATAGTCGAGTCGAGTCTAGACATGATTTGATTAGCATTGCATGTATATATATGAATGTTCTTCATGATAGCATGGTTCATGATTTAAATTGTTATATGCATGTATACATGTTTATACTGGGATTTGTTCTCACCGGAGTTTCCGGCTGTTGTTATGTCTGTATGTGTGCATAACAACAGGTGGGGCAGGATCTGGGTCACGCAGAGGATGAGAGCTGGACATAGCATGGTGATCTCGGGCATAGCAGAAGAACTAGTAGTTGTACTTGTGGCATGTACTGTATTTAATTACTAGTTGTTGAGTAGAAATGGAACAAGACATGTTTGTACTTTGTGTTTGTACATGGTGATGGTAAAATAAATAAAGACTTTATGTTGTATATTATACATTAGATGTAATGTGAAAAGCAAATTTTTGACCCACATTTTCTAGCAAAGATCCACTTAAATCCCAAAAGAATTGAGTTAGAGCCCGGGTTCCCACATTATCCATCCGTTTGAGGATGACAAGTAGTAGAAAACAACAATTTTGTGCCAAGTTTAGCCCATAAAGTCTTCCAAAAGTAATTCGAGAATTTAACATCGCAACAAGAAACAATAGTCCTAGGCATGCTATGCAACCTAACGACTTCTCTCATGAACAAATCCGCAAAGTTTGAAGCATCGTCGGTTTTATGACAAGCTATAAAATGTGACATCTTAGAGAATCTATCAACAACAACAAAAATAGAATCCCTCCCCTTCTTAGTCCTAGGCAACCCCAAAATAAAGTCCATAGAAATTTCAATCCAAGTTCTTTTTAAAAATAGCACGCAAAAGTGTTCCCAAAGTTCTATTGACAACTTCAGCAGTTTGTCCATCCGTTTGAGGATGAAAAGTAGTAGAAAACAACAATTTTGTACTAATTTAGCCCATAAAGTCTTCCAAAAGTAACTCAAGAATTTAACATCGCGATCAGAAGAAATAGTCCTAGGCATGCCAGCAACCTAACGACTTCTCTAAAGAACAAATCCGCCATGTTTGAAGCATCATCGGTTTTATGACAAGCTATAAAATGTGCCATCTTAGAGAATCTATCCACAACAACAAAAATAGAATCCCTCCCCTTCTTAATCCTAGGCAACCCCAAAATAAAATCCATAGAAATGTCAATCCAAGTTCTTTTTAAGAATAACACGCAAAAGTGTTCCCAAAGTTCTATTGACAACTTCAGTTTTTCCATCCGTTTGAGGATGACAAGTAGTAGAAAACAACAATTTTGTGCCAAGTTTAGCCCATAAAGTATTCCAAAAGTAACTCAAGAATTTAACATCGCGATAAGAAGCAATAGTCTTAGTCTTGCCATGCAACCTAACGACTTCTCTAAAGAACAAATCCGCAATGTTTGAAGCATCATCGGTTTTATGACGAGCTTTAAAATGTGCCATCTTAGATAATCTATCCACAACAACGAAAATAGAATCCCTCCCCTTCTTAGTCCTAGGCAACCCCAAAATAAAATCCATAGAAATGTCAATCCAAGTTCTTTTTAAGAATAGCACGCAAAAGTGTTCCCAAAGTTCTATTGACAACTTCAGTTTGTCCATCCGTTTGAGGATGACAAGTTGTAGAAAACAACAATTTTGTGCCTAGTTTAGCCCATAAAGTCTTCCAAAAGTAACTCAAGAATATAACATCGCGACAAGAAACAATAGTCCTAGGCATGCCATGCAACCTAACGACTTCTCTAAAAAACAAATCCGCAATGTTTGAAGCATCATCGGTTTTATGACAAGCTATAAAATGTGCCATCTTAGAGAATCTATCCACAACAACAAAAATAGAATCCCTCCCCTTCTTAATCCTAGGCAACTCCAAAATAAAGTCCATAGAAATGTCAATCCAAGTTCTTTTTAAGAATAGCACGCAAATGTGTTCATAAAGTTCTATTGACAACTTCAGTTTCTCCATCCGTTTGAGGATGACAAGTAGTAGAAAACAACAATTTTATGCCAAGTTTAGCCCATAAAGTTTTCCAAAAGTAATTCAAGAATTTAACATCGCGATCAGAAGCAATAGTCCTAGGCATGCCATGCAACCTAACGACATCTCTAAAGAACAAATCCGCAATGTTTGAAGCATCATCGGTTTTATGACAAGCTATAAAATGTGTCATCTTAGAGAATCTATCCACAACAACAAAAATAGAATCCCTCTCCATCTTAGTCCTAGGCAACCCCAAAATAAAGTCCACAGAAATGTCAATCCAAGTTCTTTTTAAGAATAGCACGCAAATGTGTTCATAAAGTTCTATTGACAACTTCAGTTTCTCCATCCGTTTGAGGATGACAAGTAGTAGAAAACAACAATTTTGTGCCAAGTTTAACACATAAAGTTTTCCAAAAGCAATTCAAGAATTTAACATCGCGATCAGAAGCAATAGTCCTAGGCATGCCATGCAACCTAACGACATCTCTAAAGAACAAATCCGCAATGTTTGAAGCATCATCGGTTTTATGACAAGCTATAAAATGTGCCATCTTAGAGAATCTATCCACAACAACAAAAATAGAATCCTTCCCCTTCTTAATCCTAGGTAACCCCAAAATAAAGTCCATAGAAATGTCAATCCAAGTTCTTTTTTAAGAATAGCACGCAAAAGTTTTCCCGAAGTTCTATTGACAACTTCAGTTTGTCCATCCGTTTGAGGATGACAAGTAGTAGAAAACAACATTTTGTGCCAAATTTAGCCCATAAAGTATTCCAAAAGTACTCAAGAATATAACATCGCGACCAGAAATAGTAGTCCTAGGCATGCCATGCAACCTAACGACTTCTCTAAAGAACAAATCCGCAATGTTTGAAGCATCATCGGTTTTATGACAAGCTATAAAATGTGCCATCTTAGAGAATCTATCCACAACAACGAAAATAGAATCCCTCCCCTTCTTAGTCCTAGGCAACCCCAAAATAAAGTCCATAAAAATGTCAATCCAAGTTCTTTTTAAGAATAGCACGCAAAAGTGTTCCCAAAGTTCTATTGACAACTTCAGTTTGTCCATCCGTTTGAGGATGACAAGTAGTAGAAAACAACAATTTTGTGCCAAGTTTAACCTATAAAGTCTTCCAAAAGTAACTCAAGAATATAACATTGTGATATGAATCTTTGTACGAATAAATAGCAAATACGATTAAAAATTAATCGCACCCTCTATTCAATTACGATAATAAGATTCGTGTGTTTTTCCCGATCTTTTGAATCAAGTAAGGTTGTGTTATTAACCTCTAAACTATAAAAGTTTAGCAACAAATAAACCCGAGAATAACAATCGAAATTTGATACGAACCTTCGAAGAACGACGCCTACGACAATCCGCACAAGCACGATCGACAAACGCCACAAAGTTATAAACTTTGATAAGTTTGATTTGATTTAACAAAGCTAAAGCCTTGAAAAGTTGAGAGAAAAATCTCACAAATTTGATAAACTCAAAATAATATATGTATTGTGTCTAGAATTTCGTCCAACATAGTCTAGATATCAAAAGATACCATGAAATGTAGTTTCCTAACAAAATAAAACTCTAAAAAAGGTAATTTTGTCGCGCAGAAAACACTAGGCACGGACCCCGTGCAGACCTCCGTGTCTGGGTCCGTGTACATACTGTAACTCATCTTCAGTCGGGATCAAGGGACACGGACCCCGTGCTCACCTCCGTGTACGGGTCCGTGTAGGCACTGTCTTCGCCAAATACATAGGGCACGGACCCCGTGCCTGGGTCCGTCTGCAGGTCCGTGGAGACACTGGATTTGCTCAACTCATGAAGTACAGGACACGGACCCCGTGTGCAGGTCCATGTGCAGGTCCGTCCAGACTCGGTCAGCTCCATCAATGCTTGAATGGTATTTCTTCGGCTCCCAAACTCACTTCCATGTCTTCCACACCTTCCTCGGAGTTTGGCCCACCATGATCGCATTACATCGCGACAAGAAACAATAGTCCTAGGCATGCCATGCAACCTAACGACTTCTCTAAAGAACAAATTCTCAAAGTTTGAAGCATCATCGGTTTTATGACAAGCTATAAAATGTGACAACTTAGAGAATCTATCAACAACAACAAAAATAGAATCCCTTCCCTTCTTAGTCCCAGGCAACCCCAAAATAAAGTCCATAGAAATGCCAATCCAAGTTCTTTTTAAGAATAGCACGCAAAAGTGTTCCCAAAGTTCTATTGACAACTTTAGTTTGTCCATCCGTTTGAGGATGACAAGTAGTAGAAAACAACAATTTTGTGCCAAGTTTAGCCCATAAACTCTTCCAAAAGTAACTCAAGATTATAACATCGCGACCAGAAACAATAGTCATATGCATGCCATGCAACCTAACGACTTCTCTAAAGAACAAATCCGCAATGTTTGAAGCATCATCGGTTTTATGACAAGCTATAACATGTGCCATCTTAGAGAATCTATCAACAACAACAAAAATAGAATCCCTCCCCTTCTTAGTCCTAGGCAACCCCAAAATAAAGTCCATAGAAATGTCAATCCAAGTTCTTTTTAAGAATATCACGCAAAAGTGTTCCCAAAGTTCTATTGACAACTTCAGCAGTTTGTCCATCCGTTTGAGGATGACAAGTAGTAGAAAACAACAATTTTGTACCAATTTTAGCCCATAAAGTTTTCCAAAAGTATCTCAAGAATTTAACATCGCGATCAAAAGCAATAGTCCTAGGCATGCCATGCAACCTAACGACTTCTCTAAAGAACAAATCCGCCATGTTTGAAGTATCATCGGTTTTATGACAAGCTATAAAATGTGCCATCTTAGAGAATCTATCCACAACAACAAAAATAGAATCCCTCCCCTTCTTAATCCTAGGCAACCCCAAAATAAAATCCATAGAAATGTCAATCCAAGTTCTTTTTAAGAATAACACGCAAAAGTGTTCCCAAAGTTCTATTGACAACTTCAGTTTGTCCATCCGTTTGAGGATGACAAGTAGTAGAAAACAACAATTTTGTGCCAAGTTTAGCCCATAAAGTCTTCCAAATGTAACTCAAGAATATAACATCGCTACCAGAAACAATAGTCCTAGGTATGCCATGCAACCTAACGACTTCTCTAAAAAACAAATCCGCAATGTTTGAAGCATCATCGGTTTTATGACGAGCTATAAAATGTGCCATCTTAGATAATCTATCCACAACAACGAAAATAGAATCCCTCCCCTTCTTAGTCCTAGGCAACCCCAAAATAAAGTCCATAGAAATGTCAATCCAAGTTCTTTTTAAAATAGCACGCAAAAGTGTTCCCAAAGTTCTATTAACAACTTCAGTTTGTCCATCCGTTTGAGGATGACAAGTAGTAGAAAACAACAATTTTTTGCCAAGTTTAGCTCATAAAGTATTCCAAAAGTAACTCAAGAATTTAAAATCGGGATAAGAAGCAATAGTCTTAGTCATGCCATGCAACCTAACGACTTCTATAAAGAACAAATCCGCAATGTTTGAAGCATCATCGGTTTTATGACAAGCTATAAAATGTGCCATCTTAGAGAATCTATCCACAACAACGAAAATAGAATCCCTCCACTTCTTAGTCCTAGGCAACCCCAAAATAAAGTCCATAGAAATGTCAATCCAAGTTCTTTTTAAGAATAGCACGCAAAAGTGTTCCCAAAGTTCTATTGACAACTTCAGTTTGTCTATCCGTTTGAGGATGACAAGTAGTAGAAAACAACAATTTTGTGCCAAGTTTAGCCCATAAAGTCGCCAAAAGTAACTCAAGAATATAACATCGCGACAAGAAACAATAGTCCTAGGCATGCCATGCAACCTAACGACTTCTCTAAAGAACAAATCCGCAATGTTTGAAGCATCATCGGTTTTATGACAAGCTATAAAATGTGCCATCTTAGAGAATCTATCCACAACAACAAAAATAGAATCCCTCCCCTTCTTAATCCTAGGCAACCCCAAAATAAAGTCCATAGAAATGTCAATCCAAGTTCATTTTTAAGAATAGCACGCAAAAGTTTTCCCAAAGTTCTATTGACATCTTCAGTTTGTCCATCCGTTTGAGTATGACAAGTAGTAGAAAACAACAATTTTTTGCCAAGTTTAGCTCATAAAGTATTCCAAAAGTAACTCAAGAATTTAACATCGCGATAAGAAGCAATAGTCTTAGTCATGCCATGCAACCTAACGACTTCTATAAAGAACAAATCCGCAATGTTTGAAGCATCATCGGTTTTATGACAAGCTATAAAATGTGCCATCTTAGAGAATCTATCCACAACAACGAAAATAGAATCCCTCCCCTTCTTAGTCCTAGGCAACCCCAAAATAAAGTCCATAGAAATGTCAATCCAAGTTCTTTTTAAGAATAGCACGCAAAAGTGTTCCCAAAGTTCTATTGACAACTTCAGTTTGTCCATCCGTTTGAGGATGACAAGTAGTAGAAAACAACAATTTTGTGCCTAGTTTAGCCCATAAAGTCTTCCAAAAGTAACTCAAGAATATAACATCGCGACAAGAAACAATAGTCCTAGGCATGCCATGCAACCTAACGACTTCTCTAAAGATCAAATCCGCAATGTTTGAAGCATCATCGGTTTTATGACAAGCTATAAAATGTGCCATCTTAGAGAATCTATCCACAACAACAAAAATAGAATCCCTCCCCTTCTTAATCCTAGGCAACTCCAAAATAAAGTCCATAGAAATGTCAATCCAAGTTCTTTTTAAGAATAGCACGCAAATGTGTTCATAAAGTTCTATTGACAACTTCAGTTTCTCCATCCGTTTGAGGATGACAAGTAGTAGAAAACAACAATTTTGTGCCAAGTTTAGCCCATAAAGTTTTCCAAAAGTAATTCAAGAATTTAACATCGCGATCAGAAGCAATAGTCCTAGGCATGCCATGCAACCTAACGACTTCTCTAAAGAAAAAATCCGCAAGGTTTGAAGCATCATCGGTTTTATGACAAGCTATAAAATGTGCCATCTTAGAGAATCTATCCACAACAACAAAAATAGAATCCCTCCCCTTCTTAATCCTAGGCAACCCCAAAATAAAGTCCATAGAAATGTCAATCCAAGTTCCTTTTTAAGAATAGCACGCAAAAGTTTTCCCAAAGTTCTATTGACAACTTCAGTTTGTCCATCCGTTTGAGGATTACAAGTAGTAGAAAACAACATTTTGTGCCAAGTTTAGCCCATAAAGTATTCCAAAAGTAACTCAAGAATATAACATCGCGACCAGAAACAGTAGTCCTAGGCATGCCATGCAACCTAACGACTTCTCTAAAGAACAAATCCGCAATGTTTGAAGCATCATCGGTTTTATGACAAGCTATAAAATGTGCCATCTTAGAGAATCTATCCACAACAACGAAAATAGAATCCCTCCCCTTCTTAGTCCTAGGCAACCCCAAAATAAAGTCCATAAAAATGTCAATCCAAGTTCTTTTTAAGAATAGCACGCAAAAGTGTTCCCAAAGTTCTATTGACAACTTCTGTTTGTCCATCCGTTTGAGGATGACAAGTAGTAGAAAATCACAATTTTGTGCCAAGTTTAGCCCATAAAGTCTTCCAAAAGTAACCCAAGAATATAACATTGTGATATGAATCTTTGTACGAATAAATAGCAAACACGATTAAAAATAAATCGCACCCTCTATTCAATTACGATAATAAGATTCGTGTGTTTTTCCCGATCTTTTGAATCAAGTAAGGTTGTGTTATTCACCTCTAAACTATAAAAGTTTAGCAACAAATAAACACGAGAATAACAATCGAAATTTGATACGAACCTTCGAAGAACGATGCCTACGACAATCCGCACAAGCACGATCGACAAACGCCACAAAGTTATAAACTTTGATAAGTTTGATTTGATTTAACAAAGCTAAAGCCTTGAAAAGTTGAGAGAAAAATCTCACAAATTTGATAAACTCAAAATAATATATGTATTGTGTCTAGAATTTTGTCCAACATAGTCTAGATATCAAAAGATACCATGAAATCTAGTTTCCTAACAAAATAAAACTATAAAAAAGGTAATTTTGTCGCGCAGAAAACACTATGGACGGACCCCGTGCAGACCTCCGTGTCTGGGTCCGTGTACATACTATAACTCATCTTCAGTCGGGATCAAGGGACATGGACCCCGTGCTCACCTCCGTGTACGGGTCCGTGTAGGCACTGTCTTCGCCAAATACATAGGGCACGGACCCCGTGCCTGGGTCCGTCTGCAGGTCCGTGGAGATACTGGATTTGCTCATCTCATGAAGTACAGGACACGGACCCCGTGTGCAGGTCCGTGTGCAGGTCCGTCTAGACTCGGTCAGCTCCATCAATGCTTGAATGGTATTTCTTCGGCTCCCAAACGCACTCCCATGTCTTCCACACCTTCCTCGGAGTTTGGCCCACCATGATCGCATCATCCTTCCCTTCTTGAAAAGGATTTGTCCTCAAATCTTTACTACCTACACAAAAATGAAGCAAGTTAGTAATAACAAAGATTATGTGACCAACATGCTTACCTCGAAATTCAATTCTGTAGGTGCTATCCCCCATGTGCGTCATTGACCTGTGGAACCTCAACTCCTTGGTTGCCCTCTCCACGTAATCATCAATTACTTCAAACATCAAATAACGAGTGACATAGAATGATAATGTTAATATCGCATTAAGCATCATGGAGATTAAATTCCTCCCCTTCTTAGACCTAGTTAACAACACAAAAATTTCAACACAAGTGCACACCCATAGTTTACTAGGAATAAGAATTGTCTCATGCAATGAATATGAAATGAAAAATTTACTCCCTTTACACACATATCCACCATGAATGGAAGGATCACCATATTCAATCATGCAACCCTCAAAACCTTCCCTAATCAAATATAAATCATGCAAATAGGACACTTTAAATGTACTATCCATGTATTCATTTAACTCACCACATGAATTTAATTCTAATGCACATAGGTCATTGCCATGACAAAGTGTCAATTGGACAATCTTTGAACACTCAAAATCAATAACATTCGAATCTAACTCACGCAATACACCTCCATTCTCATTTCTATGACACTTAGGCAACAAGGTTAAATCACATTCATATCTTCTAAGCATCACATTTTCAAGTTGTTCTCATAATTCTTGAAAACAAAACAACAATAAATTAAGGTAAAGAAGAAAATCATATCTCATAGTTGTTGTAGTGGCAACTAACCTAACCTCGTCGTGATTGCACTTGCATCCTCGAGGCTCAAACTTTTGGGTTCCCCCTTCGACAAGACTCACTTGTCTCCTTGTCATGATAACTCCAAGATCCTGCAAATAAGAAATAGCAATGCTCGGGATTGAACCGGCGACTTTATCACAATATGGGTAAACCACTTTGTACAAAGGTACATGTAATGGTTTATGTAATAATAAACAACTCTCAACCTCACTCTTTTCACTCCTTTGGGCCTTCAAAATATTTTTCTTTTCTTTTCCTTTGGCCTCTTTTTCTCTCTCTTTTTTCTTTTTGATGGTCGTCTAACTCTTTTGTTCACTCTTTCTTTCGACCATATATTTTTCTTTTTCTTTTTCTAAGGCCATTTCACTCTTTTGGACACTCTTTTTTTCGGCCTCATCTCTTCTTTTCTTTTTCAATTGATCTTCAAGTATTTGTTTTGGTGACAAAGGTAGTAATACAATTGGTTCTTTGTTTAGGACAAATGAGTACCTATTCTTGAAACCATCATGTGTTACCTTCCTATCGAGTTGCCAAGGTCTACCCAACAAGATATGACAAGCATGCATAGGCACCACGTCACACAAAACCTCATCCACATACTTCCCAATATAAAAAAGACACTAGAACTTGTCTATTTACTTTCACCTTCGCACAATCATTCAACCATTGAAGCCTATATGCTTGAGGATGTTTTATTGTAGGCAAGCCCAATTTTTCCACCATTTCAACACTAGCCACATTAGTGCAACTCCCCCCATCTATGATTACATTGCAAACCCTACCATTCACAAAACATTTAGTGTGGAACAAATTCTCCCTTTGGCTAGCCTCCTCATTCTTGACTTGGGCACTCATGATTCGCCTAGTCACTAGCGCTTCTCCTACAACCGCCCCATATCCCTCATCGGGATCCTCCAACGCAGGCATATCATCATCACAACCCTCGCCATCTCCCTCACTTTGAGATTCATAATCACCATAATCATTCAAAAACATTACCCTCTTATTGGGACACTCACTAGCAATATGACCCAACCCTTGACATCTAAAACATTTAGTATCTCTAGAACGAGTAGAAGGAATTTCAGTTTTACCTTGCACTCCGTGTCTAGGTGCCTCTTGCTTTGTCTCAATCTTAGGCTTGGTCACCACTTTGCTATCATCACGCTTTGCTACATTTGGTCGCCAAGAAGAAGACGTACCTCCAGTTTGGTTAGTGCGGCCAACTCCACGCCTTTTGAGTTGTTGTTCCACCTTTATGGCCATTTGCACCATCTCGTCAAGGTCCAAGTAGTGCCTAAGCTCCACTTGATCTTGAATCTCCCTGTTCAAGCCACAAAGAAAACGAGCCATGGTTGCCTCACTATCCTCCTCAATATTTGCCCTAATCATGACTACTTCCATCTCCTTATAGTAGTCCTCAACACTCTTTGACCCTTGCCTCAAAGTTTGTAGCCTCTTAAACATCTCCCTATAGTAGTGATTAGGCACAAACCGCTTCCTCATGACCCTCTTCATCTCATCCCAAGACTCAATGGGTCTCTCATTATACTTCCTTTTAGTGGTCACTAATTGATCCCACCAAATGAGAGCATAGTCTAAGAATTCAACCACCGCCAACCTCACCTTCTTTTGTTCGGAGTAGTGGTGACATTCAAATACGAACTCTACCCTCTTTTCCCACTCTAGGTATGCCTCCGGGTCAGATTTCCCATGGAACGATGGAATTTTCATCTTAATGCTACCCATGTGACCATCTTCCCTAGTCTCCTCATATCTACCCCTCATGGCTTCTCTTCTTCCTCTCCCAAATCCTCTATCTCTTCCATTCCTACCCCAATTCTCATTTTGACTCTCATCGCCTCCTCCCAAATCATACTCCTCATCATCTCTACCCAAATCCTTAGGCTTAGGTTTACCCCCACTAACACTAACCTCAAGTTTACCCAACCTCTCATGCAACGACTCCATTTGGGTCGTCATCATCCTACTAAAATCCCCAAACATACCCCAATTGCTCCATTCTTACTTATCAACTCTTTGATAGTAAGAACGTCAGAACTCAAGTCTGATAGTACCCAACCAATCACGTTAAATGCCTAGCAGCATCGCTTACGTGATTCCCTAGGTATCACATGATAGTGCCTGCAAGAACCATTCAATTATGGTTAGCGTACAGTACGGTCCCTTCAACTCATATATCCCGACCGATTCGACAACTATTGGTTTATCGAGAGTTGTCAATGAATCGATACTATGTGTCATGTTGTGGTTGCATCGATGGTGTAATCTATGAAACCCCTTTCATAATTACCACCATACTCTGATCAGATATTTCAACCCACACATACATGCAAAACACATAGGATATCCATACCCGTAGGTAAGCGGTGAATCCCCGGCTACAATGCATCGACTCCTATATGTTTCGCCGTAACACCCAACCTTGCCACCTGATGACCCCATAAGAGTCGGTAAACAAGTCAAAGTGAAACGCTAGCATATAGAGTGTAGTGACCCGTTCCAGAATCACCTACTAGTTGAGAACTAAGCATGCAATTAACTTAATTAATAAAAATCAGAGATAACAGCGGAAATATGGTTAACAACAATAGTTTATACAACCCAATCGAAATCCAAAATACTCAACTAACTGAAAGTATCTGCTACAATCATATCAAATCAAATGGAAAACACTGAAAACTAAACCAACCAGCTACTCAATGTCCTCCTCCTGCTCCTCCCGAGTCATCCAACCTGAGGCCTGCCCCGTGGAAATGATCATACTTGGCCTCAGAACTGCCACTGATATGAGGAGCGAAGGGTAACAACTCAAAGAATTTCTGCTGATACTCATCAATTGACATACTCCCCTGCTTAAGGTTCATGAGCTCAATCGTCTTGGCCTGGCGAAGGGCTGGAGGAAAGTACAGCTGCATGAAAGCTGCACGGAAATCGGCCCAAGTCACCCTACCCTGCGACTGAACTATCGGCGCAGAAGTCGATCGCCACCACCTGCGAGCACGGCCCTCGAGAAGAAAACTAAGGGTCTCCATCTTCTGCTCATCGGTGCACTGGAATGCGCGGAAACAACTCTCCATGCGCTCTAACCAGTCCTCAGCATCATCGGGAGTCTCTCCACCAACTAGAGGCTTAGGCCCCATCTGAATAAAACGATGCAACTCAAAACGCCTAGGACCATCCCGACGATGACGATGCTCACGATGACGCCTATGATCATCCTGGTCGCCCCAACGACCTACACTCCCCTGACTACTCTCGTCATCAAAGTGGTCAGCCATCGCTACAAGATAGAATGGGGAAAATGGTAAAATGGTCAACGAAAATCCCAAAACAGAATCTATATCCCAAAATCGTAAGCATGCTCTGATACCATAAATGTAGTGACCCGTTCCAGAATCACCTGTCTCGGACGGTCCGACACTGGCTCGGACGATTGGAAGGACCGAACAAGTTCGGATCGTCCGATGAGTTCGGATCAGGCTGCAGATGAGACGGAGAGAGTCATAGCAGGTACTTTTCATTTATGCGGTATTCCTGCTTTTGTTCTTATTGATACAGGAGCCTCTCATTCCTTCATTTCTGCACGATTTGTTAAGCGTCATAGGTTACCCTATGTTTCTCTAGACGTCATTCTTTCTGTTTCTACTCCGATGGGTCATTCGGTGTTAGCGAAGCGTCTAGTGATGGGTTGTCCCTTAGATTTTGAGGGTAACGAGTTGACTGCGAATCTTATGATCCTAGAGATGGAAGATTTTGATTGTATCTTGGGTATAGACTTATTGACTACCTACCGAGCTACTGTGGATTGTTACCAGAAGCTTGTTCAGTTTCGTACGACTGAAAGCTCTAGTTGGTTTTTCTATGGTGAGGGAGCGCGACCTCCAATGCCAGTGGTATCTGCTCTGAAAGCCTGTCGTGCTTTAGAGTCGGGCGGGGAAGGCTACCTCATCTATGCGATTGATTCATCCACAGGTAGTGTTGGTCTAGAGGATATTTCAGTGGTTTGTGAATTTCCTGATGTTTTCCCAGATGATCGACACGTCATTTTCCATGCATGTTCGGACGGTCCGAAGTGTATGATCGGAGGATCCGATCATGAGCTGTCAAGAGCCAATGGACACGTAGCATTCGGACGTTCCGAAGTGTTGTTCGGAGGATCCGAACATGGCCTATAAATAGTGCTCGGATTTCTCATTTGTGACTTGCCAATTCATGATTTTGCCTCATAGTTGAGAGGATTTGGAAGGTTTCTAGGGTTAGTTGTTGGTCGAGCGATAGCCAAGAGCTGCCAGGAGTAGTAGCGTAGCGGCGCCTGAGTTTCAAGGCAATCGACATCAAAGGGCTGTCGACGGACGAAGGTAAACCCTAAACCTTTGGTAGTACTAGGGAGTACTGGTTTTGCTAGTCGAGCATGGTAGTATTGATTGAGTATGCTTTTGATGCGTAGGCTTGTGCTAGACCTGATTAGCGGTGTTGCGTAAGGCTAGGCTTGCTGTGGTAGAGGTACGAAAGTACTATCCGAGATATCCTGGTTGAGTATACATTCATATATGTGTTGCATGAGTATTTGCTGCATTGTTATATGTCATATGATGCATGCTATTATGTCACGAGTTATGATGCATATTGCATATCATGTTGAGCCGTATCTCCTTCGAGATAGCCTTTACTGTTGAGCTGTATCTCTTTCGAGATAAGCTATATCTTGGGGCCGCTCAGCCCTGTCTTGTGGACGCATGGACACCGAGAGTACACAGTGGCCGACGGGTCGGGAGGGCTTCGGTGGTCCGGGACATTTTAGGTCCACGTCTGTCTTGTAGTGGATGCAGTGACCCAGAGGTTGGACCGCGCGGCACTATCCACTTGGCGCCTCTAGACTGAGCATTTTGAGATCCTTTGTGATTCCTGTTTCTTGACTACCCTGGTATCATATCATAGCATGTGCATTTAATATAGGTTTGTATACTCATACTTTTGTACTGGGCGTTCTTATCGCTCATGTCCTCGGTTTTGTTTATTCTTGGACACCCCTTTCCCACGGGGCAGGCCTCGGGTTGGATGGCTCAGGAGGAGCAGGAGGAGGACGTTGAGTAGCTGGTTGGTTTAGTTTTCAGTGTTTTCCATTTGATTCGATATGGTTGTACTGGATATTTCATTTTGAGTTAGTCTAGACTTCGATTTCGATTGGGTTGTATAACTATTGTTGTTGGCCATATTTCCGCTGTTATCTCTGATTGCAATTATTAGGTTAATTGCATGCTTAGTTTTTGATTAGTAGGTGATTCAGGAACGGGTCACTACATTTATGGTATCAGAGCATGCGTATGATTTTGGGATATAGATTCTGTTTTGGGATTTCCGTTGACCATTTTACCATTTTCCCTATTCTATCTTGTAGCGATGGCTGACCATTTTGATGACGGGAGTAGTCAGGGGAGTGTAGGTCGATGGGGTGACCAGGACGATCATAGACGTCATCGTGAGCATCGTCATCGTCGGGATGGTCCTAGGCGTTTCGATATGCATCGTTTCATGCAGATGGGGCCTAAGCCTTTAGTTGGCGGTGAGACTCCCGATGATGCGGAGGATTGGTTAGAGCGCATGGAGAGTTGTTTCCGCGCATTCCAGTGCACCGATGAGCAGAAGATGGAGACCCTTAGTTTTCTTCTCGAGGGCCGTGCTCGCAGGTGGTGGCGATCGACTTCTGCGCCGATAGTTCAGTCGCAGGGTAGAGCGACTTGGGCCGATTTCCGTGCAGCTTTCATGCAGCTGTACTTTCCTCCAGCCCTTCGCCAGGCCAAGACGATTGAGCTCCTGAACCTTAAGCAGGGGAGTATGTCTGTTGATGAGTATCAGCAGAAATTCTTTGAGTTGTTACCCTTCGCTCCTCATATCAGTGGCAGTTCTGAGGCCAAGTATGATCATTTCCTCCAGGGCCTTAATCAGGAGATCTTTGATCGAGTCACTGTCTGTGATAATCCTACTTCTTATGATGGGTTAGTGAACCGGTGTCGCCAGGCAGAGATCAGTCTCCAGCGTGGTAGGGCTATTCTTTCTTCTTCTAGACCTCCGAGTACTTTGAGGCCTCGATCTCAGTCATTCAAGAAATCTGGTTCATCTTCTTCTGGATCTGGATCTCGATCTAGTGGTGTTTTCCGCTTTGGTAAGAAGAAGGAGTCTTGTGCGCATTGTGGGAAGAACCATCCATCGGAGCAATGCCGAGTAGCCGCAGGAGCTTGTTATCAGTGCGGAGAGATGGGGCATATTAAGAAGAATTGTCCTCAGTTGCGAGGTGGAGCAGGATCCGGTTCTGGATCTCAGACGACTGTTCAGCAGAGGAGGCAGGGTCAGGCAGTGGGTAGTTCGAATCTTCGACCTCGTGCCCAAGGTCAGGTTTTTGCGCTGAACCAGGATCAGGCTGCAGATGAGACGGAGAGAGTCATAGCAGGTACTTTTCATTTATGCGGTATTCCTGCTTTTGTTCTTATTGATACAGGAGCCTCTCATTCCTTCATTTCTGCACGATTTGTTAAGCGTCATAGGTTACCCTATGTTTCTCTAGACGTCATTCTTTCTGTTTCTACTCCGATGGGTCATTCGGTGTTAGCGAAGCGTCTAGTGATGGGTTGTCCCTTAGATTTTGAGGGTAACGAGTTGACTGCGAATCTTATGATCCTAGAGATGGAAGATTTTGATTGTATCTTGGGTATAGACTTATTGACTACCTACCGAGCTACTGTGGATTGTTACCATAAGCTTGTTCAGTTTCGTACGACTGAAAGCTCTAGTTGGTTTTTCTATGGTGAGGGAGCGCGACCTCCGATGCCAGTGGTATCTGCTCTGAAAGCCTGTCGTGCTTTAGAGTCGGGCGGGGAAGGCTACCTCATCTATGCGATTGATTCATCCACAGGTAGTGTTAGTCTAGAGGATATTCCAGTGGTTTGTGAATTTCCTGATGTTTTCCCAGATGAGATTCCTGGTTTTCCTCCGGTTAGAGAGGTGGAATTTGGCATAGATTTAATGCCAGGGACTGCACCGATTTCTCGTGCCCCCTATCGTCTTGCTCCGTCAGAGATGAGAGAGCTGAAGCAACAATTGCAGGATCTTCTTGATAAGGGTTATATTCGCCCGAGTGTTTCGCCTTGGGGAGCTCCAGTCTTGTTTGTCAAGAAGAAGGATGGATCGATGCGGTTGTGCATTGATTATCGCCAGCTGAATCGGGTGACGATCAAAAACAAGTACCCTTTACCCCGTATTGATGACTTGTTCGATCAGCTTCAGGGTACTTCTGTTTACTCCAAGATCGACTTGCGATCGGGTTATCATCAGATGAGAGTCAGAGATGATGATATTTCCAAGACTGCATTTCGTACTCGTTATGGGCATTACGAGTTTCTAGTTATGCCATTCGGATTGACGAATGCGCCAGCGGTGTTCAGTTTGAAATCTTTACTGATCATAAGAGTCTGAAATATCTGTTCACTCAGGCTGAGTTGAACATGAGGCAACGTCGTTGGATGGATTTGCTGAAGGATTATGATTGCGAGATCAAGTACCATCCAGGTTCTGCGAATCTCACAGCTGATGCGCTTAGTCGCAAGGTGAGAGCCTCTGCACTTCAGACTTGTGCTATGACTAGTGCCATCCAGGATAGTTGCTCGTTGGGGTTTAACTTCAAGCATCGGAAAGGTATGGAGAGCATTCGTGTTGCTACCATTTTATCTGAGCCCAATTTGTTCACTCGGATTCGAGAAGCTCAGATGTCTGATCTCAAGACTCAGAGATTAGCTCGGTTAGTTGGTGGTGATAGCAATTTCCATTATCAGTCCAATGGTCTTCTGTGCTTATCTAATCGGGTTGTAGTACCAGAGGATGACACTTTGAGGGACGAGATATTGTCTCAGGCGCATCGAAGCAAGTTAAGTGTTCATCCAGGAAGCAACAAGATGTATAGAGACTTGAGGATGCGGTTTTGGTGGAAAGGGATGAAGCGCAGCGTGTATCAGTTTGTCTCCAAGTGTCTAGTTTGCCAGCAGGTTAAGGCAGAGCACCGTCGACCGGGAGGATTGTTGTTGAACTTACCTATTCCAGAATGGAAGTGGGAGCATATTACGATGGATTTCATTACTCACTTGCCATTATCTTCGAGGAACAGCGATGCTATCTGGGTAGTGGTGGATCGACTCACCAAGTCTGCTCATTTTCTGCCGTATAATCGTGATTTCACTTTCGATCGTATGGCTCGATTGTACATTCAGGAGATTGTACGTTTGCATGGAGTGCCTGTCAGTATTGTTAGTGACAGAGATCCTCGTTTTACCTCACGGTTTTGGGGTAGTTTCCAGTCAGCTTTGGGTACTACACTGAGTCTGAGTACTGCTTATCATCCGGAGACTGACGGTCAATCAGAGAGGACTATCCGT